>NC_043711.1:57103772-57107148 GCF_006229205.1 Suricata suricatta
ATCTGTTTCATGATTTGGCTTTGGCTCTGCCCAAAGTTTCCAGAAAGGCGACTTTCCATAGATACATTTCCGTAGTCCTCCCTCCCCTGTGCTCAGCCCTGGTTTTCCTGTGAGTAAAATACCAATATTCTGTGTGTTTTGCTTTAAGATTCCTCACACCAGAGCCACCCCGGCCTCAGAGTGCCCTCCTCCTGCACCCCCTCCTCCCTGCACTCCGGCCCCCTGACACTTGTGCTCCCACCAGTGAGCAATTTACAAACAAGGAGGGGATTAAAATCTTCCTCCTCTGGCCCTAGGTAATTTGAGCTATGAGAGGGCCAGGCCTGTCACGGAGGAGCAAAGGTGCTGGTTTTGTTGGGGCACAGGCTGCCCTAACCCCACCCCCACCCCATCCTCTACTACAGTCCTCCTCCCAGAGCCTCAGGAAAGGGTGGATGGGATGTTTCATCCCTTGCTCACAGGAACTACGGAGTGGTGGCAGCAGGACCCCATCTGGGTACGTCAGGCCTTCCCTAACTGGGCAGGCACCACTTAACTAAAGAGCAGAGACAGGGCCCCTGAGAGATTTGTGGCAGCAGCCTGCCCTTCAGGTATTTTCCCATCTGCTCTTCTTCATTTCTCCCTACTTCCCCCCAAAAATAAAGATGTGGAGGGAAGGTCTCCTGCAGGACCGAGCGGGGCAGAGTTCCTGCACGGGGTCCTTTTGGCAAACTTAAGAGCCTGGGTCTTCCGCCTCAGCACGGTGAGGAGTGGAGAGCACAGGGCTGATCCCCGTCAGTCCTTTGGGCAGGACCGTGGCAAGTTGGAGGGTCTGGGAAATAGGGGAGGAGCTTCCTGGCAGGGGCACAGATGATGATGGAGGCGTGGATCTTGAAGGTATGGGTGTCTCAGAGAGTATGGGGCTCATCACTGAAGTTTGAGCCCTTCCAATAAGTCCATTTGGTGGTAGTTAGGAGGTGGGGGGGACTGTGGAGACTAGAAGCTGGCACGGGAGGAAGCCAGGCAGTCCTGGGTGAGGGCACTGGCCGGGGGTGGGGGTAGCAGAGGGGGTGAGAGGGCAGCATGGAGTTGGTAAAGGTTGGAGTAGGGGTGCTGAGAGCCAACTGATCCCTTATTTCCAGGCAGAGCCTCGGGAAGTGGGTACCATCAACAGAAGCAGGGAGGGCTAGGGTTCATTTGATCAGTGTTTAGGACATTTTGGGGTGTGGGGAGAGGGGAGAGAGTAGGATGGCTGGCATTTTTTTGGCAACCAGGTGGGTTGAGGGCTGCCCCTGTGAGGGAGACTTCCCAGTCCTCAGCCAGCACCAGCCCAGTCCTTGCCCCTCCTTTATATTCTGATACTGTGCAGCAGGCAGTCTTCTCTATTAAGAATGCAGGGTATCATGGTTGGTGTCTGGTCTTGTTCACTTCTTCGTGGTGTTTTCTCACCTTCATGTCCGTTGGGGGCATATTTTTAGCACTAGCCTGGGCACCCCAATGAAGAAGACCCAAATGGTATTGTTAGAAGCTGTATATTTTAATAGAGGTGACAGTAGAAAGAAAAAGATGAAAAAAGAAAGGAAAAAAGGGAAGGCCGGAGGAACAACAGAAGAAGAAAGATGGCATTCGTCCCTCTAACCACTGGGAGGAGTTCTGATCCACACAGTGTTGGGGTTACAGCACCCACTTCAGTGTGTCACCTGGGATGGTGCCTCCATGTGGTAACAGCACAAAACTCAGTGCCTCCTCCCCCCTCCAACTGTAAGAATGTTAAATTTTTGATGTATTTTTTAAATTTTGGTGTGTGCATTATTTCACATTTGCGGCACTGAGACATCATAAACATTTTTGAATTTGAATTGTTTCAAATGCACATCATTCAATTTTAGATAAAATGGCACTGTGCTACTCAGAAAGATACTTCCCACCAAAAGAGAGGAAATGCAGATATTTTTTTTCAACAGCTTTATTAAGGTCTAATTTACAGACCATCTTCTCCACCCATGGTTAAGTGTACAGTTTAAGGACTTTAATAAATTTCCTGAGTCACGCAGCCCTCACCACGACAGTCTAGTTTTCAAAGCTTTCCATCACCCCACCAAGACAAGTGGTGGCTGGGCTTTCTGGCAAAATCCATAGCCAGACCAATATGGCCAATTCCAGGCAAGGCAAATGTAAAGGCCAGTTCAGTTAATCAACCACTTTTCAACCCCACCCTGCAACTGTTACAGTCTTCCTCCCTCTCCCGTGCTTCCAGAAGCTGAGCCTTGGCTCATTCCAGCTCCTGGGCTCACCTTTCCCTTCCCACTCTCCATCAGTGGCTGTGAGTAGCCACCCTGGGCTGGAGCAGATGGTGTCTTCTAGGGTTCTAAGCTTTGACGTGCCCCACTTTCCCAGAGCCAACCCCAGCACGTGGAAGCCTTCCATCCCATGTCCTTCTGTCTCCTTGTACCTCAGGATGGAGGCTATTTCCTGCCACTCCAGTCTGATGGGAGCCGGGCTCCCAGAATTGCTTTTCCACGGCACTTTGGGGTTCCTGTCTGGCACTGTTGATGTTTACGATGGGATTAGAGTTCACACTGTTCCAGAACAAATTATCCCTCCACGTTCTCCATGGGTCTGCCTTTGCCTCTTCATCCAGTCTCTTCCCCACTTGACCAGTAAAGCTGCTCAGTGATCCTCAAGGTACTGGACCTGGTGGACTTGCTCTCTGTGGTCTCCTTAGGCCATGGGAAAGCCCTCCTTTCCTTTTCTGCTGGGGAGGGTATGGATTTTTGCCTACTTTGTTCACAGATGTGTTCCAAGGCCCTAGAACAGGACCTGAACCATGTCAGGCAATCAAATGTATTGAACTAAATAGAATCGGAGGGCAGGAGTGTTTTCAGCTCCCTTCCATCCTGGTGGTCCAGAAGTCCTTTGAGGGGGAAATAGGTCCCATTTGATCTATTTTAAGCTTCTTAAAAACATTTGGGTCCCATTACTCCAAGGACCCCTGGTTTATGGAGCATCTTTACAGGAGCTGGTCTGCCCTTCTATAGAGCTCCCCGCAAAGCTCCCATGTTCCTCTACTCAGGCCAGTCTTTGGTGCTTTTTGGCTGGGTCAGACCCAGAGATCCCACCGTTCTGGGCTGTTTCTCTGAGCAGGCTGGCCCGCGGGAAGTAGGGGAGCGTGGCGAGTCCTGTGGGCAGTGCTGCGGGCGGTGTTTAGGGAATGGGCAGGCTTAGGGGCGGAGCTGGGAGGGGGTGGTCTGTCAACTGGCCAAAGGCCGCGGCAAGAGCGCAGTCGAGCTGGGGGAGGGGCTGAGAGAGGCGCTGGGAGCGAAGTCTGGCTGGGGGCGCGGCCAAAAACAGTGCTGCAGGCGGAGTCTGGCCGGGGGCGGGTATGGGGGCGGAGCCT
>NC_043711.1:57107248-57140660 GCF_006229205.1 Suricata suricatta
GGGCCGGGGTTGGGGCGGCAGTCGGCGGCGCCCCTTCTTCAGGTGTTGCGGCGGTTCCACGTCGCCTGGCGGTCCGCAGCTTCCGTGAGCCCGGGCTGCCCCCAGAGTACGGAGCGCCGGCCCTTCGGCTTCCACGCGGCCATGGCGGGTCCGGGCCCGGGCCAGGGGGACCCGGACGAACAGTACGATTTCCTGTTCAAGCTGGTGCTGGTGGGCGACGCGAGCGTGGGCAAGACGTGCGTGGTGCAGCGCTTCAAGACGGGCGCCTTCTCCGAGCGTCAGGGCAGCACCATCGGCGTCGACTTCACCATGAAGACGCTGGAGGTCCAGGGCAAGCGTGTCAAGGTGGGAGGCCCAGCCTGGGGTCGCCGCGGGGGGGTCGGCCTAGCATTCTCTGGCTGCCGCGCGGCCGGGGCAACGACGGACGCTGGAGGTTAACCAGGGACCCTGGCAGGCGAGCTCCCCCAGCGCGGGTAGGGGCTGGTTGAGCCCCAGACCGCAGCGAGCGCCCCGGATTGTTCTGAGGTTTCTGACAAATCCCTTTCATTTCCCCTTTCCCTTCCTCCTATCGGAGCAGGCCTGGGCCTTAGGGTCTGGGTCAGGTTCAGTTCTCAGAGCGCTGGCCTTGTGGGGGGGGGGGGGGGGGGTGTGTGTGTTTGGGGGATAGTGTAGGGGAGGAGGCTCTGCCCTCCCGAGCTCACACCCTGGGGGCACTTTGCTCCAAAATAACTTCGCCAGGGGAAGGCAGCAGAGCGCCTTGGAGTGCGGGGTATAGAAGGGCCCCTGGCTGGCCTGACCCTTCCTCACCGCGATCGAAGCCCCCCCCCCCCACAGCTGGGCCCCAGGTTGGGAGAACCCGGCCAGAAAGCGACCCCTTCCCCCACTTCCTCCACGACTAGGAAGGATCAGGAAGTAGTTGCTTCTAGCACCGGAGGGCCAAAAGTTTTTGTCAGAATTTCCGGCCTGGCCACGCCTCCCTGCAGTCTCTTTGTGGACCTGGTGGTGGAACTTTACTCTACTAGGGCCGGCGCTGGGTCCCCTCCCCCAGCTGGAGTTTGATAGAAACTGAAAAGTTCACAGATACCGGAAGGTGGGGGAGAGGACCGAACTTTGGCAATGACTCTGAAGAGAGACAGCAGGATGTAGTTGCCACAGTGTCCCGGCAGTGGCTTGATAAATAATATTTGTGATTAATGAATCAGAGTTTCTTAACCTGGGTGCCAGCTCTCCCTAACAGTTAGGAGACCGGGGCCAGGACAGAGCATTGTTTTTGCCCAGTTAACTTTGCTCAACTGAGCCATGAAGAAATCTTTTCCATTCTTCCATGGTTTTGAATTCACATGATCGCCAGGACGGCTCTCAAGAGCACCGGGCAGGGGCGGCACACTGCCAGCGTCCTCTCCTGTTATCTCTTGTGTTTTCTAGAAGATGAGCCAGGGTATTGAAGTCCCTTGAGGCCTGATGCTCTGTTGCCTTGCGTGTCTGGGCTGTTGCAGCCCTGCTCATGTTTGACTTTTGCCAGCTTAGTTCACTCTTTGTTTCTGCAGAATTGGGATAATTTGTGGGTGTTGCCTACCTCCAGTCCCTCCATGGAGAAAGTAAGCCAACAAACTTTACAGGACCACACTGCCCCTAGGGTGGATGCGCCAGAGAGAGCAGAAACGCCCTGCCTGAAAGGCTGGCTGGCTTGCTTGCTTGCTTGCTTGCTTTTTTGATAATCTTTTCGGTTTCTGTGTGTTTGTGGTTTCCTTCGGGTAGAGAAAAAGGAGCAACGTGTGACAGGCGGCTTTAAGTCATTATTTGGGGCCACCCCTTCTGAGCAGGTGGAGAGGGAGGGGGCTACAGGCTGGCTGGCACTTTGTGGATATGTTTGTGCCCTGTGATGCTGCCAGCGTCCCTAGGGAAAGTGGAGTGCCTAAAATCGAGGAATCAACAGCCGCGGTCTTTGGCCCTTCTCCTGCACCCAAGTGTTTGTGGTGCCTGGGTGCTGACGGTGGTCAGGAAGGGGGCAGGGCGGTCCTGTTTACCCGGTGCGATAACAGCCTGTGCCCCAGTGGAGCCCAGGATGTACTGTGTACCCGAGCACAGGTTATGCAATGCAGGGCAGGCGCTTGGTGACTTTTTTCCTTATGGTCCCCTCCTCGTTGGCATTGTTCTCACAAGGCAGCCGGGTGGGAGGGGGATCAGAACAGTGTAGGGAGGGTAAAAGCCCTTCTTGTGTGCCAGCCAGGTTACAGATGTGGGTTTTTTCTCTTTATGTTTATTTATTTTGAGAGGGGGAAGGGACAGCGAGAGGGCTTAAGCGCAAAGCCTGACGTGGGGCTCCATCTCACAACTGTGAGATCATGACCGGAGCCAGAATCAAGAGTCAGACACTTAACCCACTGAGCCACCCAGGCGCCCCTATATGATGTATTCTTATTAACCCTGTCTGGCCTGGGACAGGCTTGCCCCACAGGGCTCACAGCTGGAAATTACAGCAGTGGGACTCTTTCTTCCAGTATTTCTGCCTCCACAGCATTGAGATCTCTCCCCTACACCAGCCCGCTTCTTAGAATCTGATTGTTTGGAGCGGGAAAGTCTTTGGCAGTTATTTACCTCTTCATTGGACACTCAGGGGAATCTGAGGCCCAGGATACTAAAGAGGCTTTGAATTAAAACCGAGCAGCAATGGGTAGGGGACTTTTGGGCCTCTCCTGACTCAGAAGGAGCAAGTCATTTTTGCTTTCTGAGTCTGTTTCCTCATCCATAAAATACCTTGGAGGTATCTTTTTTTTTTTAAACCCACAAGGTTTATTACAGTTTAATTTCTGCTCCTTAAACATCGCCCATTTTAGGTGTCCTGTTCTGTGAATTTTGACAAACGTATACAGTCCCATAATTACCACCACAATCACAATATAGAATACTTCCAGTGACCCAGAAAGTTCCCTTGTGTCCCTTTGTGTCAGTGTCCTCCTGTCACCCCAGCCCCTGGCAATCACTGATCTGTTTTCTGTCCCTATAGTTTCAGCCCTGTGATTTTAACTGGAACCTTTGGGGAAGCCAGATTGTATGGTTATTGTCCCTGCAGAAAGTCTGTCCCCATCAGGGATGGAGTGTAAAACCCTTCCAGGGCCAGTTGGGGTTCCAGCGAGCATCCAGCATGACCCCCAAACCTCCTCTCCCTGTACATACAGCTGGCTTTTGTTAGAGCTCGAAGAACCCAGAGATAGACCACCTGGTGTCTTTCCAGCCCCTCTGAGCTCCAGGGCTCCGGGGGGTACTGCAGTGGTGAAGGAAGAAGGCCGAGGGGCTACCTCCCGTTTCAGAAGAGCCTTACCTAGCTACCCACCCAGCCAGAGCCATACTCCTTTTATCCACTTCTGTATCAAGGCTCCACTTGTTTCTCTTTGACTGAAAAGTTCTGCTGCTTAAAACATCATGTTTGAAACATTACAGATCTCATGAAACTTCTTTATTTCTCTAAGCACTTCCTGTTGCAACTAGAATAACATCTGGACTCCTTACCCGGGGAGGTGGCCCACTGTCTACCTGGGCCCATTTCATGTCCCTCCCTCTGCCCCTCACTTGCTGCTGTCTAGCTCGCTAAACCCTTCCTGCCTTGGGCTCTTTGTACCTGTCCCCCTGCCTGTCATACCATGTCCCCACATCCCCCTGCTGCTTCGTTGTTTAACTACTACTGCAAATGCCTCCTCTTCAGAGAGAGGCCTTCCCTGACTTTCTAGACCCTCTCTCCCATTATAGGATATGTTCCTAGCCCTTATCAGGACTGGAAACTGCCTTGTTCATTGGGCCCCCCTGTGTGATATGTATCAGCTCTTTGAAAGCGCAGGGATCTAGTCTGCCTTGTGGGGCTCTGAGTCCCGGCACCAACAACAGGGTTAGACACATGATGCACAGTCCATGTTTGCATGTTGATTTTTATTCATAGAGTGGGAGCTGGGACCAAAACAAATGAAGTGACCAGCATGCCCAAGGCCACACACGAGTCAGTGGCAAAACCGGGACTTGAGCCCATTCCTCAGCCCAATGCTTGTTTTCATACTCAACACCCCACATCTGAGTCCCTCCATTCATAATGATGAGCCTGAGAGTCTGCAAGTTAATGAACCTGGTAAAAATGTCTCAAAAGCCACCGTACTTTGAGACAAGAATGTGGACTTGGGACATTTTATGGATTTTTCAGTAATAAGGGGTGAAGGCTTCGTGAGTTTCAGGATGTTTGTCCACTAACAGAACATCTAGCCCGCCTTGACCAGCCCACAGAGCCTGCTGCTCTGGGTAGGAAGGCACTTTATGGGGTGATGGGTTCCTGTGGGGGCTCCTGAGGCTCTAGCTCTGCAGGTTGAACTTCAAGGATGAATCTAGGGGCTGTATCTTGCAAACTGTGCAGTCTCTGAAAGAGAACACTGGCCTAGGAGTCTGTAAGTCTGAGTCTTTTTTTTTTTTTATAGTTTATTGTCGTGTTGGTTTCCGGTGCTCATCCCTGCAAGTGACCTTCTCCATGCCCATCACCCCCCTTTCCCTTGCCCCCTCCCCTGTCAGCCCTCAGTTTGTTTTCAGTATTCAAGAGTCTCTCATGGTTTGCCTCTCTTCCTCTCCCTTAGTCTTTTCCCTCCCTTCCCCTCCCCATGGTCCCCTGTTAGGTTTCTCCTGTTAGATCTATGAGTGCAAACATATGGTATCTGTCCTTCTCCGCCTGATTTATTTTGCTTAGCATGACACCCTCGAGGTCCATTCATTTTGCTACAAATGGCCATATGTCATTCTTTGTCATTGCCATGTAATATTCCATTGTGTGTATATATGTCACATCTTCTTGATCCACTCATCAGGTGATGGACATTTAGGCTCTTTCCATGACTTGGCTATTGTTGACAGTGCCGCTGTGAACATTGGGGTGCATGTGCTCCTATGCATCAGCACTTCTGTATCCTTTGGGTAAATTCCTAGCAGTGCTATTGCTGGGTTATAGGGGAGTTCTGTTGTTAATTTTTTGAGGAACCTCCACACTGTTTTCCATAGCAGCTGTTCTGAAGGTCTGAGTCTTACATCCAACTCTTTCGCAACTGTGGCGAATTCCTTTTCCCTTCTTGGAGCCCGAAGCTTCCTCATTTGTGAGTTGGGCCTAATGATCTTTGCTCTGGATATTTCTTAGGGCTGTTGGAAAACTATGGACATGCTTAAAATAGCGTAAAAATTCCCCTTACATATTTTTGAATGGATAATCCATCCACATGGTCCAGAATTTCAAAATTTCGAAGACATAAAAGGGCATCCAATAAAAAAAATCCTTTTGTCAGGAGCCCCACAATGTCCCCTGAGAAGAGACAATCATTTCTGGTCTATCCTGAAAGTGCTGTTGTGGATAAAATCAAGGGGTTGCAAATAGGAGGACTTGTATTATTATTGCTGTTGTTACCATTTTCCTTCTCAGATCAGATAGATTATTTCCTAACTCGCCCCTCCCCCCACCCCTCATTCTCTACCCCGCCCCCTTCACTGTCCCCCAGGAAATCTCAGCCGCTTCTAAATCCTTAAAACATTCTGACTGCTCCTCTCTCTTATCTGGGACAATACAAAGGCCTGTTATGTAAACTCGTTTTGCAGATCGCTGGGGACACAGGCCTCAAGTCCACACACAGAGGTTAGCCTTGTCGAATTGTACCCCCTTTATACAGCTCTTTGTCAGGTTCACTCTCCCCTTGTTGGGGAGGTTGCCAGATCTCTCCTTCACAGAGATAAGTTGATGCCCTTGGGCCTGGGCCTCTAGATTCCGGGACCTTGGCCCCTTGGCTCTCAAACTTCCCTGGGCCCTACAAGTCATCTTTGTTTTTGTAGCTGCTCCTGGCACTTGCAAACGAGGGGGCAGGGGCAGGGACATAGGAACTGCCTTCTTTTTAAAGTTTGCATCCTTGGTCCCTCCAGTCAGGGTTTTGCTATTTGGATCGGGTGCTTTTCCTACTTGGATCCTAATCAGTTTGACTTTTTCAGTGTTGATCAGAAAAATAGCAAAAGGACTGTTGGATAAGAAAGAAGTTCTGGGTCATGCTGGTTGTTTGAGGAAGTCTGTTCTTGATGCCAATGACAGCTCTCCCATTGCAGAATGAAACTTGCCTCCTGAGGTTTCTGACAGTCCTGAGGCAGCACATGTAGCAGAAAGACCGTGGAAGGAGCACCAGTGTGAGACCCACGCAGTACCACCTTAAAAACTTGGCTTTGCCACATAGCGTGTGAGCTTCTTATCTGTTTCTCTTGCACTCCCTTCCGCTTTAGGGACCTGGCCCTTTGCAGATCTTATGGAAATCACCTGGGAGAGAGTGGTGTGGGAGTCAGGATGCTTGGCTTCTCAGCCTGGGTGCTCCGTTGACCTTACACAAGTCATTTCACTGATCAGTTACCCTTCATTTCACCCATCAGTTACCCTATCAGTAAATGCAGAAAGCATCTGTGTCTTACTGACCCATATAGGGTTTCCTCGCGGCCACCCTGTGAGAAAGACCCTCATCGTAAGACATGAAGGCCTGTGGGTGGCAGGTTTGAACAGAATTGAGCCTTCTGGGGGCACAGGGTAGGTCAGTCGGTTGAGAATCATACTTCAGTCCAGGTGAAGATTCCATGCTTCATCGGTTTGAGCCCTGCGTCGGGCTCTGTGCTGATGGCTCAGAGCCTGGAGCCTGCTTCAGATTCTGTGTCTCCCTCTCTCTCTGCTCCCTTCCCCCAGCCCCCCCCCACTCTGTCTCTTTGTCTCCCAAAAATAAATAAAAACATTAAAAAAAAAAAAAGAACTGAGACTTCTGGCCCCTGGCCAGTGCTTATCCTCGCTGTTGGCCATGCCCTTCTCCCATAGTACACACACCAACACGACACACACATGGAAAGGTTCAGGACGAATGAACCTCTCACTTTGCATTTTACATTTTGTGTGTGTTTTGGTTAGCAGTACTGAATCAGCATCCTAAGGCCAGGTGCTTGGTAAACACACAAACCTTATTAATTCAGATGAATTGGGTGGAGTGGTGCATACGGCGGGTGTGAGCCAAGGACAAAGCCCATCTTCTAGGATGGCTTACGAAGTGCTGTTCTGTTGAACATCTAGCAACAGAACCCAAGCGAGGACTGTTAGAGGTTCTCTCCAACCCGCTGTGATGGATTAGTAAGAGAGGACCATTTCCCGTTAACATTTCTATACCATGACACACACGGACTTCTCTCATCTTGCTTGTTGTAAGCCTTTGTTTCCTAGTCCAACCTAGGAAATTTAAAAGGCAAATTTAATCTGAGGTGAGGTGTGTGAGCGTCGACAGTTCTTAGAGGTTTTCTTGCCTGTTTGTCAGTGTTTGAGGTGACATCGTCCCAAATTTGGAGTGTGACTAAGGAGCAGTGTGACTGATTTATAAAAAAATAGCAACCCTTTATTTTGAGAGAGAGCATGTGCACATGAGTGGGGAAGAGGCAGAGAGGGAGGGAGAGAGAATCCCAAGCAGGCTCCGTGCTGTCAGCGCAGAGCCCTATGTGGGGCTCGATCCCACACACTGGGGGATCATGAGCTGAGTCGAAATCAAGAGTCAGATGCTTAACCGATGGAGCCACCCAGGCGCCCTGGGGATGCCGTTCATCTTGAAGCGAAAGGCCCACAGTTGATGGTTAGTGGGTTAGGTTAGCTGATGGTGAGGATGTTGGACCATTTCATCTATGAAAGATTCCATCACTCTCTGAAAAAATTTTTGCTTATAATTTCAAGCCAGGTAATCCCCGCTTCTGTCATGTTCATGCCTGAGAAAGGTAAAAATCAGATATTTTTGAAAATTAAAAATATTCTCTTGATAGTTACCAATGAAAAACTTTGATTTTTTAAAATTTAACTTGGCCTTTTATTCTTGGGTTTTAACTCTAATGGATACACAAATAGATAATTTTATGGTGAAAAAGTGGATCATAGCTATCAGAGTAGACTTCCATTCACTAGCTCTGAATTGTTCATATCTGCCATGTTTACATGATAGATGAAGTACATAGAAAAAGATCAGTTTTATAAAATACATGAACCTTCTTTGAACCACATAAAAGAGAGTCTATTTTATTATTGAAGCCACAAGGTAAATTAGATTCTTCTTTTCTTTGGGTTATTTTCCCCAGAATAAGCCCTTGGCAAGTGTTGACTGAATGAATGAGCAAATAATGAGAGGGAGGGAAGGGGAGAGAAAGAGGGAGATAAGGGAGGGCCTTCTAACCAGGGAAGGGTGTCTGTGGGGCTCTGTCTGAAGAGGGGGTTCACGCATGAGCTGAGAGGCTCCTGGCCAGCGAGGTGCTTTAAATGGCGGACGAGAGCAAGAGACCTTACAGGGAACTCAGTGTTTTGTTTTGTTTAATTTTATGACTTTTGAGAAATAGTATAACCATAATGCAAGTTGATGGGGAAATTTTTATAGACTAGTTTGCTAAAAAGCCTGATCTCTTGGGGCACCTGGGTGGCTCAGTTGGTTAAGCATCTGACTTTGGCTCAGGTCATGATCTCATGGTTCATGAGTTCAAGCCCCACATCAGGCTCTGTGCTAACCTTAGAGCCTGGAGCCTGATTCTGTGTCTCCCTCTCTCTCTGCCCCTCCTTACACTCTGTCTCTCACTCTCTCAAAAAAAAAAAAAAAATCTTGGGGGGGCGCCTGGGTGGCTCAGTAGGTTGAGCATACGACTTTGGCTCAGGTCAGGATTTCATGGCTCGTGGTTTCAAGCCCTGCATCGGGCTCTGTGCTGACAGCTCAGATTCTGGAGCCTGCTTCAGATTCTGTGTCTCCTTCTTTCTCTCCACCTCCCCCGCTTGTGCTCTGTCTCAGTCTGTCTCTCAAAAATAAATGAATGTAAAAATAAAAAAAAAAAATCTTGGGGCACCTGGGTGGCTCAGTTGGTTAAGCGTCTGACTCTGTTTCAGCTCAGGTCATGGTCTCACGGTTTAATGGGTTCAAGTCCCTCATCGGGCTCTTTGCTGACAGTGCAGAGCCTGCATGGGATTCTCTCTGTCTCTCTCTGCCCCTCCCCTGCTCACACTATCTCTATGTCTCTCAAAATAAATAAACTTTAAAAAATTTTTAAAAATCTTGGTTGAAATATAATCCATATCCCATAGAGCTCCTGCATTTCAAGTGTTCTATTCCGGTGGTGGTGGTGTACTCACAGGGCTGTATAGCCATCACCACACTCAATTGTCAGATATTTTCATCGCCCCTAGAGAAACCTCCTACCTACTAGGAGTCTTTCTTGTTCCTGCCTCCCCACACCCCTGGCAACCTCCTGTCTACTTTCTGTCTCTATGGAGTCCCTGTTCTGGACATTCCATGGAATCCTACAATATTGTGGGCACTCTTGTGTCTAGCTTCTTTTATTGAGCATAATGTTTTCGAGATCTGAGTTCCTTTATATCCCTTACTTGCTTTACTTTGTTTTTTCTTCCTAACACTTACCACCACCTCCCAGGCCCAGGAAGGAATGTGAGCTCTGCTGTGTGCCCATTCCGAGCACTGCACCCTCTCTGTTGTTGAACGAACTGGATAAAGCTCTCTGCCCTCACTGTTCAATGACTGACTTTTTCAGCGTCACAAAGTACATCTTCCCCTTTGATGTATCAAATATTTGTCTCTCTCCCATGCCCCCCTCTAGTAATTTGGAAATCCGTATATCCTATTTCTGCTTATCTTGTTAAATGTTAAATGCATCTTGAAACTTAGATTTTTCTACCTGCGGTCTAAAATCAGTATTTCTTTCCTTGAGCCTAAGAGTACAAGAACCCTGGCACACTTTTCACCCCATTTATCACCTCCTCATCCCCAATTTCCACATTGAAATCATCTAAAATTTGCATGCCAGATCATTGTTGATTTTTTTTGACATTATGCATCAACAGTTATTTAGTCTTTAACTCCCAATTGTTACTTATTTATTTTTGGTTTACTATTTTTACTTTTTTATTTCTTTGCCTCATTTCCCTTGTGCCTGAATTGTTCCTCAAGTGATTCTTTCAGAAAGAATCTGTAAGTGACTCTTGAAATCAAGGGACCCTTGATGTATGATGTTCTGTGAACTTTTTTTTAAATGTCTGTTTATTTTTGAGAGATTGAGAGACAGAGTGTGAGCAGGGGAAGGGCAGAGAGAGAGGGAGACATAGAATGTGAAACAGGCTCCAGGATCTGAGCGTCAACACAGAGCCCAACGTGGGACTCGAACTCATGAACCGCGAGATCATGACTTGAGCCAAAGTTGGATGCTTAACCACCTGAGCCACCCAGGTGCCCCTAGCATTCTGAAATCTTATTGTAGTGTGTCTAGGTTGTGGGATTTTTTTTCATTCATCCTGCTCTGAACTCCAGAGATATGATCAGTGTGAAAATTCCTATATTTCTAAAGGCCTAAGGAATTTTTTAAAATGTCTTCCGTGTCACTTTCTCTGTTGTCTCCTCCAGAGCTTACATGGGACAGGGGCTGGGACTTAGGGCCTGTTCCCACATCTCTCACCTTCTCCTCCAACCCAACAGTGTGGTGTCCTGTTGTGCTGTCTTCTGGACAAAGCCTGGGTTCCACCTCCTAGCACGCTGATTTCCTTTTGAGCTGTCTTTGTTCTGATCATTCCTCTCTCCGTTTCTTTATTTCGACAATGATAATTTTTAGTTTCCAAGACCTCCAGTTGTTTTTTTTCATATCAGTAATATCTTCATTCTGAGGTTATTATTAATACTCTTAGTTTTCCTGACTTTTTACTATGAAAACTTGCAAGCATATAGACAAGTTGAAAGAACACAGTAAACCATGAAACTGGTCTCCGCCTAATTTCAGCAGGTATTCATATTTTGCTATGTTTGCTTTATCTTTCTGGATATGTAATACAATTTTTTTAGTTTATTTATTTGGAGAGAGAGTGAGTGTGCACTAGCAGGGGGAGGGGCAGAGAGAGAGATAGGGAGAGAGAGAGAATCCCAAGCAGGCTCCACGGTGCCAGCATGGAGCCCAGTGTGAGGCTGAACTCACGAACTGTGAGATCATGGCTTGAGTCGAAGTCAAGAGTCAGGCACTTAACTGACTGAACCACTCAGGTAGTCCTCTTCCTTATGACTTTCTTAATAACATTTCTATTCTTTTATTGTAAGAATACAGTATACAATGCATGTAACATACACAATATATGCTAATTGGCTGGTTATGTTATCTACAAGTCTTCTGGTCAACAGTGAGGCTGTTACGGTTTTGGAGCATCCAGAGTTACCTCCAGATTTTCGACTGCCCCAGGGGTTGGTGCTTCTAACCCCCACTTTGTTCAAGGGTCAATTGTATTTCTGTAATAGCTTCTACTGTCTAGTCGATTTTTAAGTTTTTCCAACTTTCGCCCAACTATCTTTTATAGTGTTTTTCGTCTTTGAACCAGAGTCCAGTACAGGCTTAGTCCAGAACAACATCTTGCTCTTTTTTTAGATGACTTTTTTTTTTATGATACTGATTTTTTCTTTTTTAAGATTTGCTCCCTGGACTTGTCTTATGGTTCCCTTGTGGCGTCTTTTTTGTTTGTTTGTTTGTTTGTTTATTTTTTGAGACACAGAGAGAGGGGGACAGAGTGTGAGCAAGGGAGGGCCAGAGACAGAGGGAAACTCAGAATCTGAATCAGGTTCTAGGCTCTGAGTTGTCAGCACAGAGCCTGATGTGGAACTCGAACCTACAAACTGTGAGATCATGACTTGAGCTGAAGTTGGAGCTTAACCAACTGGCAAACCCAAGCACCCCTCCCTTGTGGTGTCTTTGCACCTATTCCTTTGTCCCTTGGATTTTCTGTAAACTGGTGGTTGAGTTAGAGGCTCAATTTGGCTTAGGTGGGTTGGTTTTGGCGAGAATGAATCATAGATAATGTCATGTGCTGCCCGTTGTACCATGGCAGGTGACACAGGATGCCAGGTGACCTACTGGTGCTGATGCCTTGGTTTTGATCACTTGGCGAGGGGAGTGGCTACCAGAGTTCTCCATTCACGTTTATTGTTAAAAGATCCCTTTTTGCTCTTAACATATTTCTTAAGGTATCGCTGAAGAGCCATGGCCTTGAGCCAGCATTTCTGCCTAGACCATCAGACAGGATGAAATGAGATTGAAAAGGAAAACTGTCTGAAACTTAGAAGGCACTCTGTCCAGTTTAATTGTGGTTGTTGGTAGAAGTGACCATCTACACTCAGAGACATCAACTGCATATCGGGGAGATCATTGAATGGAGACTCGTTTGTGGATTATCCGTCCATCCTATAACCAGCTCCTCTTTCCCAGGTACTGTTCTAAGCTCTGAAGAGCAAAAAAGGGGGAATAAGAGACAATCCCTATTCTTTAGGAGCTCATATCTGGTTGGGGGAACAGATCCATAAACAGGTAGCACGCAGTGCCATTAGCGTTGCTGCCCCGTTTCTGAACCAAGAATCAGAGCGTGTGGCCTGACAAATAAGTACGTGTGTGTTTATTGTGGTGACAAGACTGAATGTTGAAAATTAGGACTGGAGCGCAGAGCCTGCTTCAGATCCTCTGTCCCCCTCTCTCTGCCCCCCCTCCTGCTAGTGCTCTCCCCCAAATAAGTAAATATTTTTAAAAAAGAAAAGAAAATTAGGATTGTTCCCACAAAGCAGGGCCCTGTGGTTACCACGGCTGTCCTAGGAATGTCTGCTGAGGGCCACAGGGGCACAGAGGAGGCAGTGGTCCGCTCTCACCAGGGTCGCAGAGGTAGTGAGTTTTGAGCTAGGTAGGCCCTGGAAGATAACTCGGTGTCCCAGGGAGGAAAGAGAGAAGGGCTTTGCTCCCCAAACCACATATGTACAAAGCCATGCAGGTGTGGCAGGGGACCTGTGGCTGTTTGTGCAAGTAAAGAGTGGCTGGGGTGTGCCAGGGGGATGAGACTAGGGAAGGGGCTCAGGACCAGAGTTCGGAATGCCTACTGTGCATCGCCTGTGTCCTGAGGGCCATGGGAAGCTTTGTCTGGAAGACCCACTCTTTGTCCCTGAGGGTTGATGTTGGTGGGAGCCGCAGCTGAGTAGGGGAGGGGGCACCTAAGGGGTCAAGGCTGAGCGGGGCTCTCTGCTTGCCGCCCTCTCCATTAACCCTAGTAGCAGGGCACCGGAGGGACACTTCGAGGGAAGGCAGAGCTCACGTTGGGACCTATGGTATACAACCCTTCTATGGGCTGGGGCCCTGCTGCTGAGGAAGTTTGGAAAAAGAGAAGCAGGTGGGTTGAAGGGAATTATGGTGGAGGCAGTGCGGGGCCCACTGGACCATTGACCCAGGGAGTCAGAGCTTGTGGCCATGACTTTAGGAATGCTGCCGTTGCTTGTTCTCGGCCTTTCCTAGTAGACATGGGTTGTGGCCACAAGGAGCCGGCAGTCCAGCCTGTTTGTCATGGGCTCTCCCTGGCCTGGTGGGGGACTGCCCGATCGTGGCATCAGGTGTGGGGGCTCCTGGTGCCCTGCTCGTGTCAGGTCATTCTCGGTTTCCCAGCAGCCCCTAAAGGGGCCTGTGAGTGCAGTTTGGTGGCAGCGGGGGGAGAGGGGGAGGCTTGGGCTGTGCTTAGATGGTCTCAGCTTCCCTGTGAGGAGGAGGGTCATCCCTGGGGAGCAGGTGGCCCTTTGCTAGCGACCGAGGCAGGACTCATGGATCAGACACTTCGGTCTTTTGCCCACATCGTGCCTTGTCACCATGCAGACTGCCCAGGAAGGGGCTTGCCTGACTCCTGTGGGAGGCATGAATCATCAGGGAGGTTTCTCAGAAGAAAGAAAACCAAAGCAAACCAAACAAATAATTAAGGTTTGTGGAGGGGCCAAACGCCCAGCAAAGGTCATGGGGTGTCTGGATCAGATCAAGCTCTTCCGCTGCTGCTTGCCTGTGACCCTCAGACGCCCCCGTATAGAAAGTCCTAAACCTTCCAGAGCTACCACAAGGATGGAATGGGCTGGCAGATGTAACCACAAACCCTAGGGGTTCTCGAAGCACGTTGGAGCCCCTCATATGCCCCGTGTCCCCCCACCCCCAGCCCTGCAAAACGAGGCTGGTCACTGAGTTTCCCAAGATCCTGGTGCAGAAATGCCGACCCCAGAAAGCTACTGAAACAGCCCTTGACCCCTCGGCTGACGGAGTAGAATGGGAACCAGAGATTCCCGATTGGTCTCTCGCTTCGAACTGCAGGGAACCTCCCAGGAGGGCTGCCTTGTAAAAGGGGACCAAGAGGAATCTGATACTGGGACCCAAAATAGCTGTGTTCGGGGTGGGGGGGGGCAGGAGAAATTTGGACTCAGGAGTCTGTCCCCAGCCCACACTGGCCACCACAGAGGAGCCGTGTGTGTTCAGGGCTGCGTTGTTTGTCCCTCCCTGGCTCTCCCTTCTCTTCCCCACTTGATGTCTGTCCACTCCCCTGCCTTGCCTCAGTGAGCCTACTGGACATTTGGTAGCATCTCACGATCACTCCTAACAGCACACCCGTGTCTCGGTCATGGCTCTTGGCAAGCCCCAGGTCACCCTCTTCCCTGGAAGACTGAGAAGATGACAGCAGCTGGCTGGAGGAGTGGCCTGCATTCAACTCACCACATCCCCAGACGTGACGAAAAATAGCTCAGGAACTCACATTTGGGTCAGGCTGACCAGTTTTCAGAGTTTTGTCCTGAGAACTAATTTTCCCAAGGTCCTTTCCTACTATGAAGAAGCAGGGAACTTTCCATTGTCTGTCTGTCATGCAGGAGAACGACGGTTCAAATAAAATCTTCTCTTTCTACTGGAGGGGACCGTGCCAGACATAGGTTTTGGGAGCTGAACCATTAGCAGTGCTTTTAACCTAATGAGCAGAATTGATTTTCCATCGGGGCACATGTGAACTTACTCCCTTTGGACAGCAGGCACGCATCCCTGGAAAGCAGGTTTAGCCCCATTGGGCCTCTTGTCCCCTCTCACCGGCCTGACTACTCAGGCCTATTTTCAGAAGGCCCCCTTTATTGTTGAATACCTGCATCTGTGCCAGATTGCTGCAGTAAGCTCTCTCCCCTCAAGGTCTCTCCCCTCAAGAGACCATTTTTTTTTAAGTTTATTTATTTATTTTGAGAGAGCAGGGGAGGGGCAGAGAGAGAGAATTTCAAGCAGGCCCTGAACTTTTAGCACAGAGCCCAAAGCAGGACTCGAATCCACAACCCACTGAGATCATGACCTGAGCTGAAATCAAGAGTTGGACGCTTAAATGGCTGAGTCCCCCAGGGGCCCCTAGAGCCCATTCCTGATGGCAAAAGGCAGACTTAAACCAAGAGCCCCAGACTGACAGAGCTAGGCCAATTCCTCCTAAGAAATGTTTTTTATACCTACAGAATGGTGATTTGCTGGTTTGCTTTTTATTGAATTTGCCTTAGGCAGGATTTTCTTTCCTGTTGTCTTACTTCATTTTAAGTACATTTATTTGGAGAGACAGAGACCATGAACAGGGGAGGGCAGAGAGAGAGGGAGACAGAGAATCCCATGCAGGCTCTGTGCTGTGAGCACTGCTCAAACTCATGAAACCATGAGATCAGGACCTGAGCCGAGACCAAGAGTGGGATGCTTAACTGACTGAACCACTCAGGTGCCCCGTCCTGCTGCATTTTATGTTCCTTGCCTGGCCCCAGCGCACCTGAGTTTGGGACATTTGAATGAATTGTTGAACACACTCTGGGTGTGTCCTGTTCCAGAGAACAAAGCTGTAATGGAACCAGGAAGGAAGGAATTCTGCTCTGGGCTGGGGCCTAGGGCCAGTAGGGCTGGGAGAGCTCTACTAATCAGATGGCTTTTGATCTGGGGTCTTGAAGGTTAGGTAGGAGTTCACCAAAAGGTCCAAGATGAATGCAGTCTCTCCTAGGAAAGGAAGATCAAGATGTCATCCCTAGTGACTCAGAGAGACCGTATAAACTAGGGGTCATTAGGTATTGGAGCTTAGAAGAGAAAATAAGCCTCATCCCTCATCCTGAGACTCTATGTCTCTCCCACTGAGGCTGTTGTCAGTGGGCCCGAGCCCTCCCATCAACAAGGCAGAAGAAGGACCTGATGAAACTGAGGTCTCGTGCAGCCTTGAGATCCCTACCCCTTGGCCATTTGAAACTTGCCTGAATGACCCCTGCTGAGTGGGAGAGGGGGCAGCCCCCGCAATGTACGTGCTTTGGGGGTGCCCTTCATCCTAACTGGGCTGCATTCCTACCCTGTGTGCTCAGCAGATGCTTCTGAACTTCACTCTGCATGTCAGCCCAAAAATTCAGATGTAAGATGAGGAGGCCCGGCTGGGGAAGGTAGGCGAGGCTGGCAGTGTGCCCAGTGGGAAGATGAGGGCGGACTGGGACAAAGTCCCTGTCTGTCAAGTGAGCCTTCAGAGGACTTCCGGTGGGTGGAGAGGTAGGTGGGTGGGTAGTGGTTTCAACTTGGCAGACCTTCTCTGTGGTTTCAGGCTGATTACGGACTTGCAGTAGAACAACACTCAATGGTTAGTGTTCCTGAGCTGGACCCTGGAGCCTGACGGAGACCCAGGGGGGCAGGACGACAAGGCTTTTGGGGTAGAAAGGGTATCATCTGTCCTGCATGTATTAATTGAGGACTATCTGCATGCCAGGCGCCGTGCTGGGCATAATGCAGAAAGCCAGTCAGCCAGACTCTGCCCTCAAACTCATACGAGAGAAAGACAGTAAACCTCTACAAAGTGCTTTTGTGTGAGTGCTGCATCTGGAGGAAAAGTCAGGGATCCTGGGTGGCTCATTCGGCTAAGAGTCTGACTCTTGGTTTCAGGTCAGGACATGATCTCATGGTTCATGAGTTCGAGCCCTGCATTGGGCTCTGCGCTGATGACTTGGAGCCTGCTTGGGATTCTCTCCCACCCTCTCTCTCTCTGCCCGTTTCCATCTTGCTCTCTCTCTCTCTCTCTGTCTCTCTGTCTCTTTCTCAAGGGCCAGGGGCTTGGTATAGAGACCTCAGAGTGCTCAGGGATCATTCAGGAGTAAATATGGCCCAAGGGAAGTTCCATAAGGGCAAACAAGATCTGTGCTGCAATACTTCTAGGCCTTTCCGGGGAGGAGAACTGAGGAGCAACAAGATCCTTCCCAACACCGTTTGAGTAGCTCCCCGTTGGCTACTGCGTGGAGAATGGGCTGTAATGGGGAGGAAGCCTGGGGCAGGGTCAAAGCCATCCACAGTGGCCTGGTGTGAGGTAGGTGACAGCACGTGTGGGAGGGAGGGAGCAACGAAACACTGAGTGCCCAGGATTCCTGCTCCCCCAGGCCCCTGCTGAGGATGGGGAGTAGGGAGGTAAGCGGGCGGACAGACAGACAGACGGGCTTGGGCCCAGCATCGTGTTCAGATGCCCTGGCCCATCACGGGGCCATCAGATCCTGGCTCTTTACTCTGTGCACTGGGCTGGTGGTCTCTGTCTGCGGCTCTAATGGGGTCCCAGTGAGGTGGCCCACATGTCTGCCCCGGGACCCCACAGCATCCATGCAGGGGATCCTGCTGTGGCTTCAGAAAAACAGCTGCATTCTCCTCTCCGATAGACTGTTCCGGATGGTGCTAGCATGCTTCCCTGCCCTGTCATTTTCTAGTCTCTTGTGTAGCTGTGTTGGCTGCTCACACTCATCAAACTCTTCACCCAGACCCCCTTGGGGCGCGGCCTTACGGCAAACCTGGGGCTCTGGCAGAGATGCTGTGCTGGGTACCTCCCACCTCTTCTGGAACCCACAGGGCATTTGGGCCAGGAGAGTGGGCGTCCTCGACTAACCCTTCTGTGCAATCCCACAGCAGGGCCACAGTCCACTCAACAACCCAGATGTCCCCTACAAACCTCAGTCAAGAGCGCCTCTCGTCTTAGCCTGGGCTCCCTGTGGCGAACAGCCCGAGACAAGGGCTTGCATGCAGCTCTCATTTGTCTTGTCAACTGGAGAGAGGGAAACAGATGAGGAAGGACCTGTTACGAGGCTGCATCCTCAAGTTGGTCACTGCCATGGGCTTGATCTGGCCAAGCATCCCTTGCTCCCCCTGGACGAAGGGTTGACCCCTAGGTGGGTAAGGCCCTCTCTCCTGCGCATCACGAATGCATGAATGCCTAGGGTCATTTCCAACAGGCGCCCCTGGCTAGGATTGGAGAGGCTCCAAGGCACGAGGCACACCTGGTGTGAGGTGGGACCAAAGGGATGTCTCCTATGTATTTCCCTGCTTCAGACCATCTCCCCTTGCAATAAAAATAAAACCTGCACTTGACACTGGCCCATAAGATCCTACATGTCCTGGCTTCAGTCCGCATCTGACCACATCTCCTTCCACGTCCCTTTTCGCTGCCATCTGGCCACACTGCCCTTTCTGTGTCTCCCAACACGGCGAGCTTTGTCCTTCTGGACACTGTAGCACTGTTTCCTCTGCGTGAACACTGTCCCCATGACTGGCTTCTTGTCATCAGGCCTCAGCTCCAGCATCACCTTCTGTGACCACCCTAGGAGACCCCTATCCCAGCGTGCCTCTCCCGTCACCCTTATTTTCTTCGGAGGGCTCATTACCCTTCCCTGTGAGGATCCTACTTGCATTCTTGTCTGTCTCCTTTTGCTGGGATGCGAACACTGTTGTGCCCTGCGGTGTCCCCAGTTCCTAGAGCAAGGGCTGGCACGCGGCAGGAGCTCAGTGCACGTTAGATGGACAAGGGGACAACCCATGCCCACAGCCCAGTATATTTCTCTTTGGGCATTTTATTTATGCTACTTTGCATTAAATCTCCTTTGTATATATGAACAACACTAGCCAAAAATTGTGACAGCTCTGTAAATATGGTCAGATGGATGCATTTATCCAGCACCTTCTCTGTGTTAGGCACTGTGCACATGGAATCTGTCATTTGGCCCTTATTGGGCTTTTTTAAAATTTTTATTTTTTTAAATTTATTTTTGAGAAACAGAGAGAGACAGCTCGAGCAGGGGAAGGTCAGAGAGAGAGAGGGAGACACAGAATCTGAAGCAGGCTCCAGGCTCTGAGCTAGCTCTCAGCACAGAGCCCGACGTGGGGCTCGAACCCATGAACCATGAGATCATTACCTGAGCTGAAGCCGGACGCTTAACCGACTGAGCCACCCAGGCGCCCCTTTTTTTTTTTTAAACAGTTGAGAAACTGGGTTAAGTTGTAGCCCAGAGATAACCCTTCTAGAAAGTGACAGAGCTGGGTTTTACCATCTCAGGCCTGTCGGACCCCAGAGCGCTAATGCTGCTCTTTTCCTTCTCTTCCACTAACATGGGAGAGGAGGAGGAGAATCTCGCCAGTCATGGGAAGGACCTACTTTCCAGAAATATCTCTTCTATTGCCACCCAATTTTCACCAATTGGTTGACCCAGATACTTGATCTGTAGTGATTTTGTTGGTTTTTTAATTTCGATTTTATTTTTATCAGAGTTATCACTTGTGTATGGTTTGGTTCAGCAAGGTGTGTTACACTAAGGTTTGATAACCCCACCCCCAGCCTCTGGGCATAACCACTCTTTTCAGTTGATGGGATTTTTCTATTTGGCTTCTATTGCTACCTTCCTCCCCTCCCCCCAGTTGCACACACAGTCTATGGACTTCTGACTTCAGAAGGTGAGCGTTAATTGACTCTCAGTGCCCCAGCCCCCAGCGCACATGTATGCGCTCTGCATCCTCCCAGTTGAGTTGCGTGGGGATGGTGATTAGATCAGTAGTGTGTTCCTTTCAGCTCTGTTCTCAGAATATATTCTGAATTGGATCCTTTCTCCCCCCTTTCACTGTTACCGGCCCCGGTCTGACCTCAGTCTTTTACCCGGATTAGGGCTGTTACCTCCTCACTGGTCTCCTCATTTCCGACCTTGATCTCTCCTCACTGCAGCAATCAGAGTGATCCTGTTAGAAAGGAAATTTGATTGTCTCTAAATTCCCACGGCTTCCCACCTTTGCTTAAAGTGAAGGCCAAAAGTTCTTACTGTGGTCTGGAAGGCACTGTGTGATCTGGTCCCCCCCTCCCCGGCCCGGTCATCCCTTCCTGCTCTCCCGTTGTAGTCTGCTCCAAACACACAGATCTTCTTGCTTTGTCTCTGCTTCAGGGCCTTTGCACTTGCTCTTCTGTCTCCCTGGAATGCTTATCTCCCAGACATTTGCACCGTTAGCCAACTTTCTCCAGATCTTTACCAACAGTTATCTCCATGAGGCCTTCTGTGGTCATCCTATCTAAATCTTCATTCCTAAATTTATTTTCCTGCTCATTTTTTTCCATCTGATCACCATCTAGCATACTTATTATTTTTATTATTTACTTTATAATTGATGTTATTTATATTATATGTACTTATTTATAAATAAATATATTTTGTAATAATTATAAACCCTATTACTTACGATCTTACTTAGCAAGCATTTGTCTCCTGCACTAGACTGTAGGCTTGAGAACAGCAGTTCGCATCTGTTTGGTTGGCCCCAGTCTCTCCAATAGCAGGTGTTTAGTAAGTTCTTGAATGAATTGTTCAACTAATGGTTAGGATTAGTACGAGTGGTTTGCTGCGAAGCCGTGTAGCATACTGCCATTCTTTTTTTTTTTTTTTTTTTAATGTTTTTAATTTATTTTTGAGAGAGAGACAGCACAAGCAGTGGAGGGTCAGAGAGAGAGGGAGATACAGAATCTGAAGCAGGCTCCAGGCTCTGAGCTAGCTGTCAGCACAGAGCCCGACGCGGGGCTCGAACCCACAAATCGTGAGATCATGACCTGAGCTGAAGCCAGACGCTCAACTGACTGAGCCACCCGGGCACCCCTGCCATTATTTTTCATTTGGCCACATCCACTAGTTCTTCTGGAAGCAGTATCATCTTGGTATTGCTTATGTGTCTGTGTATTTACCATTAATTCATCTCTTTAGTTAGGGGAGGTCCTAACTGGGATAGCTAGCCTCCCCATCTATCCGGCATACCATCAACCTTGCCTCTCAGTGTGTGACCTTCCCTCAGTTCTGTCTTCTGGAAGAACTTGCTCTCAGGCCTTTCTTGATTTCTGTTTTAGGTTGTTTGTTAGTGCATTTGTTTTCATGGTTAGAGTGCTACTCTATAAGAATTCAATCTTTAGAAATTTCTTGAGGCCCAGCTAATGTATGTGGTTTTTCTTGGTGAATATTCTGGGTCTGCTCGGGGAAAAAAAATGGGCAGTTCTGCCATATTGGGTCTGGTGTTCTGGAAATGTCGATTTGATCAGTAGGTTGTTTAGCTATTCTTTACCCACACTGATTTTTTTTTCTCTATTTACTCTATCAGTTCCTGAGAGTGGTGTTAAAATCTCCAACTACAGTTGTAGATTTGTTTCTCCCTTTATTTAGTTTTGTCCATTTTAACTTGATGAAATTTAAAACTCTAATTAGGAAGATACATATTTAGTATCATTATGTCCTGATAATTGCTTCTTGTATCATTATGAAATGTCTCTTTTTGAGAGAGAGTGCACGCAAATGTGCGTGAGTTGGGCAGGAAAGGGGAGGGAGAGAGAGAATCTTTTTTTTTTTAAGTTTATTCATTTATTTTGAGAACGAGTAAGGAGTGACTCTGAGTGGGAGAGGGACAGAGAGTGAGGGAGAGAGAGAATCCCAGGCAGGCTTCACACTCCATGCTGAGCCCAACATGGAGCTCGATCCTATAGCTGTGAGATCATGACCTGAGCCGATAGCAAGAGATACTTAACCAATTGAGCCACCCAGGTGCCCTTAGTGTCTCTTTCTCTCATGTAATTCTTTGTTTGGAAGGCTTTGATACTACTGTATTTGTCATTCATATATTTTCTTATGCTTACTTCTTAGATGTATTTTGTATATTTCATTTTTTTTACAGGCTACCTATTTGTCTTTATACTTAAGGTGCCTCTCGTTGGGCTCTATGCAGACAGCACAGAGCCTGCTCGAGATTCTCTCTCTCTCTTTCTCTCTCTCTCTCTCTCTCTCTCTCTCTCTCAAAATAAAGAAAAACAAACAAAATTAAACAGAAAAGAATACCATTTTATTTCCTCTACTGACTTGCTCTTTCTCTTGCTAGTTGCTATTGGGCCAACAGCCGCCTCATATAAAGTCTCTTCACAGTTCTGGGTCACTTTATATGTTGCAGTGTATACTTAACACTTCTCATTTTTCGCCTCACATCTGACGCCTCACAAGTGTCCTTACCACAGGATAATTTCATGTATCTGTCCTTCTTTTGTGTGTATGCTATTCTTGTCTTACTTTTTGTTTCTTACACGTTATAAATTCCACTTTACAGTCATTATTTATCGTTTTCTGGACAGTTATCTTACAAGAAAACTACAAGAAACAATAATATTTTATATATACCTACTATTTACCATTCCCATTCACATTCCTTCTATAAATCAGTGTTTCCCTTGAGTATCATTCCTCTTCCGCCTGGAGGACATCTTCCAGCATTTCTCAGTATGCAGAGAAGATTCCAGGAAGACTCACCTTTCATTTATCTGAAATTATCTTTATTTCACCTTCAGGTTTGGGAGAGACTTTCCCCCCTGGCTTAGAGACTTTGGTGTTGAAAGATTTTTCTTTCAGTTCTTTTTTTTTTTCTTTACAGCACTTTTCAGAATTGTCTTCTGACATTTAGTATTTCTGCTGAGAAGTCATTTGTCATTTTTTTATTATCACCCTGTATGTCTTTTAGTTTTGTTTTTTTTCCTCTGACCGCTTTATAAACTTTATCTTTTACCTTTGTTTTCATTAGTTTGGCTTTAATCTCCCATAGTGTGTGTGTGTATATATATATTTAAAAATTTTTTTAATGTTTATTTTTGAGAGAGAGCATGAGCAGGGGAGGGGCAGAGAGAGGGAGACACAGAATCTGAAGCAGGCTCCAGGGTCTGAGCTGTCAGCACAGAGCCTGACGTGGGGTTCAAACTCCCAAACTGCAAGATCAAGACCTGAGCCACCCAGATGCCCCAAGAGAGAGAGAATCTTGAGCAGGCTCCATGCCGAGCATGAAGCCCGACATGGGGCTTGATCCCACAACCCCAGGATCATGACCTGAGCCAAAATTAAGAGTCAGATGCTGTACCAGCTGAGCCACTCAGGCAGGCGCCCCACTGTTACCTTCTTTTGAAGAGCCTTGATTCTCAACCTAAGAGTCCATTCAATTTGTTGGCCAATCACTTTGAACCTGGGTAGGCTTGTTTTGTTAGGGCAGATAGGTGGAAATCCAGGGATGTTTCTTTAGCCTCTCTGACTTGACAGAAGTCAGCTTCCGCCTCCAAACCTGTGACTTGTGTCGGAGCTTGGTTTTAGGCTTTGTTCAGGAAGGTTTGTGCGGGCCTTCGTCCAGATACGGTCTTCACTCTTAGCGTACAGCTCTTCTGATGTCTCAGCTTACTATATGGGGTTACTCACAAGGTGCCAGGGAGGCCCCTTCACCATGACTGGGTTGGAACCTCAGTGTCCCCCCAGGACGGCTCAGCTTCTGTCTCTGGTCATTTCGCAACCCTGTAGGAGCCACTCTCTGGTAAGATTCTGGGAGTCTCAGCCTGGGCATGGGGCCCTCAGGAAAGGTCTCACCAAAGACCCCACCCCCACCCCCACCACACCCAGACTTTGGGCTTTCCCATCCCCACATCGCTCCATCTCATGTTCGCCTCCTTGGCTCTGTGGGACCACCATGCTGTGCTTGGATCCCAGCTCGTTGTCTGGCAGTCAGGAAGCCATCCCTAGGTGACAGTCATGATGATCAGGAGTTGCATTTTATGAGTTTTGCTTCTTTTGGGACTATGGTCTCATGCTCCTTGTTGTTCCCATATTGAAAATGGCAGCCTCCTGTATTTTTCTCAGGCTAATGGTTGTTTACAGAGGGAGGGCTCATCTGCCTGTGATTACTCTGCCAGAGCCACAAGCCGTCCCCAGGAACCCTGTGGCCTGCCCCAGATGGTGGACATCCAGGCTCGCCGCTCAGTGTTGTCTTGGGATCTCCCTCCACCAGCGTCCTGCAGTTCCTTTTGCCTTTCTCTGGAATTAAATTCTCTATTTCTGGATCCCACGTTTTCTTATTTGGAATTGATTTCTTTAGGTAGAGGAAACATCGGTGGCTTCCTGAGAAAGGGTGGCAAGGAGCTAAATTTTTTGAGGCCTGTGTATCTAAAAATGTGTTTAATAAATCACCACACTTGACAGATGGTTCATAGGGTTGAGAATTCTCGGTGGAAATAATTATCTGTCATAATTTTAGGCATTTAAAAAAGTGTTTTAAATGTCTATCTTTGAGAGAGAGGGAGAGGCAGAGCTTAAGTGGAGGGTGTGGGAGGGGCAGAGAGAGACGGAGACACAGAATCTGAAGCAGGCTCTAGCACAGAGCCTGATGGAGGGCTCAAACTCCTGAACCCAGAGATCATGACCTGAACCAAAGTCAGATGCTCAACCGACTGAGCCACCCAGGCACCCCCTGTTCTTTTTCTTCTGAAATGCTTCCTATCCTGATATCAGATCTCCTAGGCGGGCTCTATAATTTTTTCCCTCTTACTCCTTTAGTTTCCTCTTATCTCTTTGTATTTCTTTATTTTGGAGCGATTTCTTCAACTTTATCTTCCAATCCTTAGGTTGTAGTTTTCACTGATATATTTTTAATTGTCAAAAGCTCTTTTTTTTTTTAATACTCCCACAAACTTAAAAAAAAGTATTCTAGTATTGTTTTCTGGATCTTTTCCTATCTCTGAAACTACCAATGTTTATTTTTTATAAACCAAAATTGGCCTCTGCATCGTTTTTGTTTCGCCCAAGTCACTTTTTTTCTGTGTTTGTTTGGCCTGTGTCTTTTGCGTGATGGGCTCTCTCTGGGATATGAGCTCCCTGTGGGGGAATGGGCTCTCTCTGGGGAAGGTGCTCATCTCTAGGTTTGAGTTTCTTGGTCAGCTGGGTTCCAGGTTTGTGTATTACCAGAGTTTGATACCTTTCACTTCACCTCACACGTGAGCCAGCAGGCACCTCGTTTCCTTGGAGCCTTTCATAATTGAGGAAATAGGAGGGCTCAGGACAGGAGGACCTCACTTGGCAGGTTGTGGTTGAGTCTGTTCACTCTTGGACTTCTCTCTGCGGAGCTAGGGAAGAGGGGCTCACCTCCATGGTACCCAAGCTGGTGACCTCCACCCAGAGTATGCAGCCTCCCAGCCTGGGCGCAGGTCCAAGGTCTACCCTGGGTTCAGCCCCTCCCCCTGCCCTATCTGGCAATGCCCCACAAGAGGACTCTATCCATTGCTTCCCCCAGGCCCTCACTGCTGCAGCCCGGGCCTCCTGCCCACCCAGCATCACTAATGCTGGAGAACCACGGTGCTGGGCGGAGCGGTGTGTTTACAGGCCCAGAGAGGGAAGGCACAGGCCAGGCACACACAGCCAGCAGCACAGCATCCCAGAACCAGCTTGCCGGACTGTGAGCTTCTGGAACTCTTCTGGTTCAATGTCCCACGGCAGTGAGCCCAGTGTTTGGGGAAGCCCTGAGCCAAATGCACATCCTGCTGCAGCACAGAATGTCCCCTCCCCACCTTCCCTTTGCATCCTTCAGCCCCCACCCTCCAAAGCTGGGCCAGGGCTCAGGCGTCCTTCTTTCTCTGTCCATCTTCTAGCCCCGTTTGCGTGATTCCTGCCAAGGTATGGGCCGGTGGCCTGCCCAGTGGAACCGTGCTTTGGGCTTGCGTCTGTGGCGTGGCCACACCCCCAGGTTCACGAGGGCCCTCCTGTTTCTTTAGCTGCAGATCTGGGACACAGCTGGCCAGGAGCGATTCCGCACCATCACCCAGAGCTACTACCGCAGCGCCAACGGGGCCATCCTCGCTTACGACATCACCAAGAGGAGCTCCTTTCTGTCAGTGCCTCATTGGATCGAGGACGTGAGGAAGTATGCGGGCTCCAACATTGTGCAGCTGCTGATTGGTGAGCGGAGCGGGGACGGGGCAGGGCCAACAGGGTCCCTTGGAGCCACAGATCTGGCTGCTTTTTATTTTTCTTCTAACGTTTATTTATTTTTGAGAAAGAGACAGAATTTGAGCAGGGGAGGGGCAGAGAGAGAGGGAGACAGAATCCGAAGCAGGCTCCAGGGTCTGAGCTGTGAGCATGGAGCCCAAAGCGGGGCTCAAACCCACAAACTGCAAGATCAATGCCTGAGCTAAAGCCGGATGCATAACCGACTGAGCCACCCAGGCACTCCTCTTTCTCCTTTTTAAACAAAGCGCAGGTGGAGCGCAGAGAGAGACTGAGCTTGGTCAGGCAGGCCCAGAGCCAGAGCCTGACCAGTGATTTCACAAATGCTGATCCTGCCAATCACTTACAGAGTTATATTCAAAACTGGAAGTGGCCAGAGGAAGAAAGGGGCCAACACTGACTTTGTACTTCCTGTGTGTCCCCACAGGGGTCAACCCTGGTTAAACCTTCACATGTTCTCTGGATTCAGCTCCCTGAACCTTGGCTATTGGCTCCACCTGGTTTGTCAGGGCTAGCGCTGAGGCTCAGAGAAGTGAAGTATTTTGTCCCAGTCCGCACAGCCTGTGAGCATAGAAACACGACCCTGGAGCTCTGCTGGGGGTGAGCTCGGGGCCATGCTGTCCCACCACACTGCAGAGCAGCGCGCCTCGAACATCTGCGTGCTTCCCAGTCACTCCAAAGGTTTGTTGAAGTACAGATGCCAAACCCCATGTCTGGTTCGGGAGGGCTGATGGGGCCCATGAGGGTGCCTTTCTCAGAGGTTCCCAGGTGATGCTTCTGGTGTCCACAATTGCGGCCTAGGCACCCCACTTTGAGAACTACTGTTGCTAAGGGATGCTCTTACTATTTCCCCTTTTCCTTCTACATAAAACTTCCCAGACCTGGGCTCAAAAGCTTTGGACCATTTTTTTTCTTTTCTTAATTTTTTTTTAACATTTACTTATTTTTGAGAGATAGAGAGACAGAGTATGAGCAGGGGAGGGGCAGAGAGAGAGGAAGACACAGAATCCGAAGCAGGCTCTAGGCCCTGAGCTGTCAGCCCAGAGCCAAATGTGAGGCTCGAACTCACAAACCATGAGATCATGACCCGAGCGAAGTCAGCTGCTTAACCAGCTGAGCCACCCAGGTGCCCCTGAGCCACTCAGGTGCCCCACTTTGAACCATTTCTGTGGTTCCCAGGGTCCTCATTCCAACGGTCTGGTAGATGATTCTTTGAGAGAGAGAGAGAGAGAGAGAGACAGAGAGAGAGAATGCACACATGTGTGCAAGCAGGGGAGGGGCAGAGGAGGAGAGAGAATCTTAATTCTTTTAAGTGTATTTTGAGAGAGAGAGAGCACACACACATGTGAAAGTGGAGGAGGGGCAGAGAGAAAGGGAGCGAGGGAGAATCACAAGCAGGCTCTGTACTGTCAGCACAGAGCCCTGTGTGGGTCTCGAACCCACAAACCATGAGATCATGACCTGAGCTGAAGTCAAGAGTTGGACACTTAAGCGACTAAGCCACCCAGGAGCCCCACAGTTATCTATTTTTTTGGTGTGTCCTCCCTGTAATCACGTTACAAAAGTCAACCACTTAGAGCCTTAAAAAAAATTCTTCTAGAAATGGGGTCAAGGAGCAGTTGATCAGATGATTGAGAATGTAATGAAATACCTGACACCTTATAGGAGAAACCAGAGGTGAGCTCTCAGGTCAGGTGATAGGCCATGCTCTTACTAGCAGAAAAGCAAAATAAAAAAAATCACGTTACAGGGAATAAAAGAATTCCAAAGGAAAATAGGAGAGAGTAGACAATAAGCATCACCAAATTGTAGCAGAGAAAACAGTTGGCCTGGCTAGACTTCCTTGTTAATGTCCCCTCGTGGCCCGTTGTTTCATGTTCATTGATCCCTCCTGTTGTACTGAAAGGTGGCATCACCGATGGGGAAACCGAGACTCAGGGATGAAGTGACTTACCTCCCCCAGGGTCACATAGCAAGAAAAAGGGAGTCCAAGTTTCCTGCAGCTCTCCAGTCCTGTGTTCTTTTCACCAAAGTTTACTGCTGCTGTTTGTTAGGAAGAAGCAAGAGGACTGAAGCCTCTGGCAGAGATTAAAAAACAGAAACGGGGGCACCTTGGGGGCTCAGTTGGTTGAGTGTCAGACTTCGGCTCAGGGCATGGTCTCACGGTTCGTGGGTTTGAGCCCTGTGTCAGGCTCTGTGCTGACAGCTCAGAGCCTGGAGTCTGTTTTGGATTCTGTGTCTCCCTCTCTCTCTCTGCCTTCCCCTGCTTGCACTCTGTCTCTCTCTGTCTCCAAAATAAATAAACATTAAAAAAATAATAAATAATAATAAAAAAAGAGAAACAAAACAAGGGAAAAAAGGCTCGAATAAGAGCTTTAAAATTAAAGAAGGTCTTCTTTTTCTCCCAAAAAGACGGAGGACTGCCCCAGAAGGGATTCCTTGGTAGCTGGCAGCACCCATAGGGCGGCATGACGTCTCTCTGTGCGGCCCTGCCAGGTGAGACCAGGCCTCACCGGGCTGCATCTGGCCTTTCCCTGCAGGGAATAAGTCGGACCTCGGCGAGCTCCGGGAGGTCCCGCTGGCCGAGGCGCGGAGCCTGGCAGAGCGCTACGACATCCTGTGTGCCATCGAGACGTCAGCCAAGGACTCGAGCAACGTGGAGGAAGCCTTCGTGCGGGTGGCCACGGAGTTGGTCGTGCGGCATGGTGGTCCCCTGCTCAGTGAGAAGGGCACCGACCACATCCAGCTGGACAGCAAGGACGTCGGAGAGAGCTGGGGCTGCGGCTGCTGACCAGGGTGCAGGGCAGGCAGGCAGGGGCCTCCCCCCTCCTCCCTCCCTCCCTCTCTTTCTCTCTTTCTCTCTTTCTCTCTGGCCTGCCAGGCCCACCCCTCCGGAGCTGGCCCTCCATAGCGCCAGCAGCTGGATAAAGCCCTGGAATTCTCCATGCTGTGGCCTGGGCGCTTGATGGGAAAGCTACCCTCAAGAAAGGAAGACACGGGATGCCTTCTGAGGGAGACCCGTTGGCCTGTGGGGTGTGAGGCCCCTCCTGCCAGCCAGTGGCTGCCCTCTCTGTGTTCCTCACAGTCCAGGACTGGCCGGTGCCTGCCGGTGTGGATCCCAGCAGGACAGGGGCCCCACACGTCCTGTTTCTGACCATTTCACACCTTGAGTCTTGCTGTAGCTGCGCCAGCAGATTGCCACCTCCCAGGGATGTGGCTGGCGCCTTGGGTTCTTCCGGGTCACCCCAGGGCCTTTGTACATTGCCTCAGAGCAAAAGCAAGCTGCCCAGCAGACCCGGTTGCTGAGCACCGTCCCAGGAAAGCCCCAGCTCCTTCAGGCCAGGAGCTGCCTTCCTTCCTTCACTGCAAGCCCGAAGCTCATGGGTAGCTGGGGGCTTGGCCTTCCACCTTCGAAAGACCTCTCGTGTTCTGGTTTTCCATGTTGCTTCTTGTTTTCATCAGCACGAGGATGGGGTCGTGGCCCACAGCTGAGTGGGGACCGTTTGCTGGCCTGGGGCCCAAAGGTTGGCCACTCAGGTTGCGACACCAGCTGATTCCTTCAGCACCGACTCTTTGAACTTGGGGGTTGGGGGAATGAGGTGGAAAGGTGGACGTTTGGGGGAACAGTAAACGCTGGCCTCCCTGAGGCTATAGTCCGAGAGGGACCCTTAGGGCTCCTGGTCTTAACTGTGCCACCGCTCCCTCCTTAAGTCTAGCTTCTGGTTTCTCCAACCAAAGGGCAAGGCCCCACAGCCCTGGGTCCAGCTGTTTTAGCCTCCTGGGCCCATGTGTGCAGGGTGCTTAGAAGGTGAGTGGGGGCTGGGGTCACTGGGGCTCTCGGATGCACATGCGGGGGGTAGCTCAGGGTCACAGGGATTGAGCTTGGGGAGGTGGGTGGTCTTCCCATACCCCTGGGACTCTCTGTATCAGCCCAGTCTAGCCCCTTGGGCCCCAAGAAATAAACTGCTGTCAGAGCCATGGGCAAGGTTATACCAAGGAGATGCAGCTCAGCGCCTTGCAGAGCCCAGACAGTGGGAGCACCGCCTGACTTCCCTTGCCTTCCTCTCTCTGCACTTTGGTCTGTGCCCCTCGCCCTTCCTGGTCCCCCTTCTCCTAGGCAGGCCTGACCACAGAGTGAGAAGCCCAGCGTTCCATGGCCTTGGGCATGGGAGGTCTGTGGCCAAGACTGAGACCAGCAGGGCTAGTGAGTCCCTTTCAGGCGGGATGTCTGGGCCTGGTTCTGGAGGAGACGGATGTTGGCCTGGTCGGGCCAGCAGCTACTGATCAGGGACGCGTGCTGAGGGCAGTTACTGCCCACTGGTGGGTGGAAGAGCTAAGAGCAGGAAAGCCACTCAGCTTCCTCCCTCAGTGGCCTTGCCAGTGGGATGAGGTAAGTGGCGCCCAGGGCCCAGCTGCCGCAGGAGAGCTGGTGTCTGCCGGGCCCCTCCCTTGCAGTGCCAGGGCTCCACTTCCCAAGTAGCAAGTACCTGTCCTGGAGATACCTTCAGGCCGAGGGCAGAGGTCCTGCAGCCCCAGGACTAAGGGCTGATGTTGGGGCAGATATAGGCAGTGGACCAGGGCCCAGTCTCATGAAGCCTGACCTTACGAGGCCTGCTGCTTTGGGGGGCCAGAGGCAAGGCCTGGGCCTGGGCCCCATGATCAACTTACACCCACAGTTCCTGCTGAGCCCAGGGGCAACCCCTACCCAGTGTTACCCGCTTCTCCCGTCTGCCTCAGGGCTGGGATGGCTTCGGGAAAGTGGGAAGACCTTTCCTCCCTTCTCTGTGAGCCATCGCCCTCCTCCTCTCGACCCCAGGGTTGGAGACCTGAAGGTTTGCAAGGGCCTGGCCACGAGGGGTCAGGGAGCAGCGGGCCCAGCCTAGACCTGGGAGGCTGGCAGTCTTGGCTCACCCAACAACGGTTCCCGGCCTCCCTCCTGTCTCCCTTCACCTTCCATAGTCCCAAGGTGTTTGAAACACTGGGCTGATTGGTCTCCGGCCATCTCCATCCTGCAGGCCCCACAGCCAATAGGCGCTAGCCTAGACATCCCGGGCTTGCCTTCGGTCCCTCCCTCCCTCTCCTCACCCCTATACTTCCCTCACCTCCCTACTGCCCCCACCCCTCTACTCTGGACAGGCCCCGGCTCCCCTGCACATCTCATGGACCTCTGTGGTCCCTGGGCTTCTGGCTTGTGCATCCTAAGCTGGCCTCGTGCTGCAGTCAGAGTGGCATTTGTAGAAGGTCACAATGGATCCTGCTGCCCCTCCCCCTTCCAGGGTGCCTGGGGCCTTTTGGGTATAGTCTATACCCATCCACATGTCCAAGGCCTCCACCACTGTGCCCTGGCTTCCCCCTCATCCCCCAGGAGTGCCCTCCGTGCAGGCTGCCCCCTTCCTGCCTTCCTCGCACTTACCCAGCCTTTTTGTTCATGTCATTGAGAGCCCCATGAATGACCCACCTGGGCACACCTCTGGGAGCAGGCCCCACCCCAAGCTAGTCCTCTGCTCGAGGTACCCCTCTGGCAAGAATGAGTTCCTCCCTCACCCCCCTTTCCTGGGCAGAAGCCATTTCCTGCAGGCTCAAACAGAAACTTCCCTGGCTTCCATCATGGACACACAGGCTAGTGCTCAGGACCCCACGCTGGTGTGGTGTGGTGTCGCCTGCATGCCCTATGGGCTTCTTGTAGTGACACAGCAGGCCAGGGCCTCAGTCTTCTGTCACACGGGGACCCAGATGTGGGTGAGTGCAAATGGGGAAGTTGTGTGAGAAAACACAACCTACCTCTTTTGCTCCTGCAGCAGCCCAGGGCTTTCTAGGGCTGGAGAACTGTCCCCTCTCTTCCTCTGTTTCTGAATTACCCAGGAGCATGGGGTCAGAGGCCAGGGTGCAGGAGAAGAGGCAGGGATCAGAGGGTCAGGAAGTGTCCTAGCAGCCACGTGGCCCCTGGTGACAGGGCAGTCTGTGGCCTCAGTGGGGCTAGTGCAACATGGCCTGTAGAATAAGAAGGCTGGTGTTTTACACTTGCGGGAGGAGGAGCTGGGTGGCCTAGGGACACCGATTAGTAGTCCCAAGCCAGAGGGTCTCCGGTCTTCCAGAAAAGGGTGAGTTCAAGGACACAGACCCCAGCAGGCAGGCATGGAGCTAGAGGAAGCTTCTGGTTCATATTGAATTCAGTTACTCTTCCCCAGGGGGGCTGCCATTGGCTGGGGGGCCTCAGGGACCCGCTGAGCCCTGCTGGGCTGCAGGGAGGGCCTCCGCTAAGGCAATGCCATTTTGCATTCGGGAATTTTTCATGTTACCTATTTATGATACATAAATCTTTATAGCAGATCTATTTTTTAAAACATGGAAAAGTTGCCTTCATGGAAACTTAGCAGAGCCAGAGTGTACACATTCCTAAACCATTAAACAGATTTCTGCAAAGAGCCCATGGTGCCTAAGTCTGGTTCTCTCACCTTTGAGCCCAGAGCTGGCTCCAGGGGGGCCATGTCTCTGCAGCTGGTCCCGTCTGCCTGCCGCCCTTCCATTGCCTGGTGCCCTGTTAAGACCCCTCTGCCCCAGACCAATGTGGGATCCTCTGGCAGAGAGGCAGTTCTGCCTAAGGTGCAGGAAAGAGCTTGGATCGGTTCCTTCAGCGGGATTTGAATTGGAGAGGCAGGCTGAGGAGGACAATTTGGTGACGCTGGGAGACTGGGCCTGGTACCTCACACCTCTGCAACCCTGTGGGGAGGGGGTACTAAACCTACATTTTGCAGATAAGCCAAGAGACTCTGGTTGGGAGTTTGTTGCCCGAGCCTTGTAAGCCGTAACACATGAGATTTTTATTCCAAGTCAGGAAGCCCCTATGAGGGCCAGACTGCTCTTGCTCACTGCTGTATTTCCAGAGCAGACAATGGTTGTGAGCACATAGTAGGTGCTCAAAAAACTGCCAAGTGCCTGAAGGGGGTCCCTGGCACCAGGAAGTCCCTGAATCCATAATCCACCAAGACACTTTGGGATCTGTCTTCCTTCACTCTCAGAAGGGGGCCTATGCTGACATGGGGGCCAGAGGAGGACAGCACGGCATGGCTCTGCACGGTGACCAGGCAGTAATTGTACCCGGTCTGCCAGCCCTGCTTTGGGACACCCTGACACCACGGGGTCACACCAACCTCCATTCAAATCCCAGGTCCCCAGGTCTGCTCTGACTAGTGTGACCTTGGGCAAGTCATGTCTCCACCCAGCCTCCGTTTCCTCAGATGTGGGACACTAATTCTGGTCCTGCCTGTGGTCCTGCCTGCATCCTGGGAAAGCCACCAGGAGGTCCCAGCTGGGAGGGGCTCTGTAAACTGAAGAGACAGAGCAGGGGTCTGAGTTGCCAACTCTATCCCAGAGGTTAGAAGCCTGTGAATTCCACTGACTGAATAATGAAAGAAGGCCTGGTGCCCTGGGGTGCGGGGGGC
>NC_043711.1:57140760-57155761 GCF_006229205.1 Suricata suricatta
CCCCCCACCCCCTGGAAAGGAAAGACGCAGGCCAGATGACAGGCTTGGCTCCAACTCATGCTTCCTGGACATCCTCAGGGTGACCTCACACGGGCCATCTCGGGATGTGGTGAGGACAGCTCTGTCTGCCCACCTCGGCTGGTCCCATTCTTCTCACAGTGGCCTGTGTGCTTCAGGACTCTGTCCCCTGCAGCCACTCAGCCCTTCGCATCCTGATGCAACCCAGTACAGTCCCCAGGGAACAGGCCGCAGCCTTTGCCAGTTTAAAGCTGCTTACCCATCAGACCAGTGATAATGGCACCGGCCAGAGAGCTGGAGGGCCATGTGCAGGGTTGAGGGGATGTCAGGAGTCACAGACCCGGCAAAGGAGGCCAGGAAAGAGTGTGGTCAGGGGGCTGGTGATTTAGCTCCCGGAAGCGGGGTGAGTACGGCCAACATGCTCTGGCCTCGTGTTCAACGTCCAGCCCCATCTGGCAGCATATGAGCTTGTGTCTGATGCGGGTTCTGGGGCTTTTCTGGACCTCTGGCCCTTGAAGTTGTAGACCTTTCAGTCAGAAAAGATACAGATTCACAAGAGAATTCACATAGCGTTTGAGGCCTTGCCTCCGAAGCACTTCAAGTGAGCAGCTGAGATAAGACCCCTGGGATTTCATGGGTGGGGGCTGCGGCCACAGGGACAGTTGCCGTGTACTCAGGTTTAGATTTGACAAAAGGGACTCCATTCTAAGTGGACATATCTGAAAATAATAGAAAACTTATGGGGATCTCTCTCAAGGAATGAATCTTTTTCTCTTTTATTTATTTCCTTTGAGAGAGAGTTTGTTCGAGTGTAAGCAGGGCAGGGGCAGTGAGAGAATCCCAAGAAGGCTCCATGCTGTCGGTGCAGAGCCCAACATGGGGCTTGATCTCATGAACTGTGAGATTGACTTGAGCTGAAATCAAGAGATGCTTAACCAACTGAACCCCCCAGGCACCCCTCAAGGAGCGAATATTAAAAACAAATAAAACCGATATGCACAGGAATCTCTGTGCCAGCCTTAATCTGGCAAGTTCTATAGCAAAAATGTTGATAGGATGAAATTGAATTTAGCAATGAATCTGGGGAGACTGAATCTTACTGTTCACAAATGGGTACCTCTCCATTTTCAGACCATACGTCCTCAGAGATACTTTGCTATACTTGTTTTTTTTAAACCAAATTTTAATACCCCACTAAAACTCTAGATCTGTTTCACAAATTGGCTTTTTGAAGAGTCCTGAAGCTTGTCAATAGCCCACAAAGGGCAGGGATGGAGAAGGAGGGAAGGGCGGCCATTAGGCCCCCATCCAACCAGATCTAGCCACTTAAAGGTTTGAAAACTATCACTCTAGACTTTTTTTTCACTCTACACTTTTTAAAAAATGGTGATAAACTATATGTAATGTAAAATTAACGATCTTAAGCACTTATAAGTGTACAGTTCCATAGTCATGTGGCCATCACTACCATTCACCTCCAGAACTTTTTCATCTTAGTTCTTGCAAAATAAAACTCTACACACCTTCGGCGGCTCCCCATACTCCCCTCCCCTGGGTCTCCACTCTCAACTTTTTAAAGGCACAAGGAAGGGGTGGCTTCAGGCACAGAATACAATGATCCGTGTTGGTTGAAAGATACCACGTAAATACACAAAGACTTTCTATATGGTAATTCAGACATTCTGAACTCAAAGAAAGGAAGAGTTATTCAGCTGCAGGTATACGGAGTATTTTTAGACTCTAAAACATCAAATGGATGTATTTGTGCTTCTGTTTTTACTAACAAGTCGGCAGCCTGAAGGGTTAGATAAAGAACTCAGCATGGGGCGCCTGGAGGGATGAGCCAGTTAAGCACGACTTAGACTCAGGTCATAATCTCAGTTTGTGGGTTCAAGCCCCACGTGGGGCTCTGTGCTGACAGCTCAGAGCCTGGAGCCTGCTTCGGATTCTGTGTCTCCGTCTCTCCTCCTCCCCCACTCACATTCTGTCTCTCTTTCTCTCTCTCAAAATAAATAAACATTCAAAAAAAAGAAAGGAAGTAATACATTTTTCTTTCCTTTCTGAATTTAACCCATTTTGTTAGAGATCTGTCTACAAAAATAAAACTTTCCCAAGATTTTAAGACCTTTCCCCAAGCCTGAAGTGGCTATTGGTAATATCATTGCTATCACCTGCAGTGATTTAGAGTGAGGATTCCAGCCCGAGAGCTATTTGAAAGCGGACGATCAGGGGCGGGAGTGTCTGTCAAGTCAGATGCTGTTCTCAGAAGATTCCCCAGGCCGCACTGTTCCCTCGCTGGAGCAGAGGCGGGTGATGGCGGAGCCTTCTACCTCCTCCTCTCAGGCAAACGCACAGAGGCTGGAGATGGCGAGGGTCCTGGCTGGGTCGTGTGTCCTGGGAGACTGTGGACATGCACACTCATAGGATGTGTGGGTAAGTACGTATGCAAAACACTCGAGGGGGTGCTGTGTGGGGCTTAGGGCCAAGCCTCAGCCTGTTCCCAGCCTTCACAAGTTCCCTCCCTATGGTGTGTCTGCCTTCTGATCAAGTGCCATCACCTTTGCATCGACCGGGTGAGGCTGGCCGTGACCAGATGCCCGCCTGCTGCTACGACTGGGCACACGGGGAGCGGTGCCCATCCTCCCTTTTGTTAGGGCAGGGCCGGTTGCCGGTTCCAGGAGACAGCTGCTTGCAAAGGCCATCCCTGCCACTTCCGGGCCTGGCCACAACATCCCTGCTTCCCTGTCTGCTGTCTCTGCTTACTCACTGCCCAGAGGGCCAGCAGAGGGCTCTGAGCAGAAGCCCAGAGCAGGGTGGAAGGCCTCCTGGTGAGCAGCCGACCGGGGCTGGGTGTGAGGGGGTCCGCTGCCAGCAAGGTGGGGGTTGTCCCAGAGGCTGGTGGAAGTCACCTCAGCAAATTCTCCACATGCCGCTTTGTTTTGAAGATGCTTGTGAAGGGGGTGGTCATGAGGATCATGTCACCGTAGCCGTGGGATAGATTGATGATGGTGACAGAGATGACATTTTGCTTATAATGGGGCTCTGGTTGGTTGGTGCTAGAAGTACCAGAAGCAGGAGGGAGCCGGTGGTGGGGGGCAGGGTCGCCTCACGGGGCTAATGTCTGTGTCCCTGGTGGAGAGGACAGCGGGCAGCAAGTGTGAGATGGCTCGCAGGTGCCCTCGAGATGGTGTTGATGGCCGTCAGGAGTCATTGGGAGCTGCAGGCCTGTGGGAGACAGTGGTGGCCAGCAGTGGGTGGTGGGTCGTGGTAGTGGGATCTGGGGACACCGGGTTGGTGGCTGTGGGACGAAGACCATGGACTTCGGAGATGGCAAATTGAAATTCCTAGTGCACCTGTTGCCCTGGGGATTCTCGTGTGAGTCGCTCTGCCCTCCCTGCTGCCCTCAGGGATGTCATCCTCTGCACTGATGACAGTGTGCTGCCTGGGCTCCTAGCAGGGTCTCATGGGACCAGCCATCTGCCCAGTAGGATTAAGGCATATGATCACTACTGTGCCCGGCCTGTGGCTGCATGTGTTCGCTTCTGGAAGGGGCAGTTGCAGAATTTAGGGGTGGCCCACCTGGGGCCTGGGGGTGCTGAAGGAACTTAGCTTGAGGCAGTTTGCAAGAAGGCACTCTTCAGGTGTGAAAGGGGACCTCTCTGATATCAGGCCTGTGAAGTGACCGCCAGGGGCCCTGGACCTGTGTCCTCCCTCCAGTGAGGGGAGGGCCACACAAGAAGGCCCCATGGGAGGTGGTTCACAAAGGGCCGCACACCAACCAAGTACCCTGGGAGGAAATGCCAGCTTCTTCTGTCCCCATAGGCAGCCCTGTTCCAGCTGATCCTGACTGAGTTGCGACTCAGCGACTTGCAGCCTATGGACTCCATCCAGTCAATGAACGTGTTTTATTTGTCCTGTTGATACCTATGTACCTTTTTTTTCTGGATTTAAGTGCCAGTGCTTAAGTCAGGGGTTTCATGTACAAATGTACGTTTCCGATCTCTGGAAGAATGGGGAGCCAGGGTCCACATCTGCCCAGGACAGCACAGGTGGTTTGCCACAGTCTCCACCTCTTCCTACATCCCCTCCCCTGAGTTCGGGCCTCCTGCTCCAGCCTCAGCTCTGTGGCTCAGTGCCCGCGGGTGGTGCTCTGTGCTTGCCTGCCTGCCCTTCCTTATGGCGCTCTCTGAGCCCCAGGCCCATGCACAGATGTCCTTCGGAGGGACGATCTTGGGGTAATTATACTTGGATTTGGTTTGGCGGTAACAGACCTGGAAATACTCTCAAACAGTGGAGAAATGTTTTATTAGTTTAATGCTGGCACGAGAAACTTCTGAGGGAGAGAAGAGTCATGTTTGGAGAATTTGGTGCCCATTGCTTGGATAGATGTGGAGCTCCAGAGTTTGACGTGTCTGACATCAGCACCTGGAGTTGTTTCCACAAGAAAGGGAAGAATTTCTTTTGTTTCTTTAAATTAAAAAAATTTTTTTTTAATGTTTTTTGTTTATTTTTGAGAGACCAAGAGAGACAGCACGAGCAGGGGAAGGTCAGAGACAGAGAGGGAGACACAGAATCTGAAGCAGGCTCCAGGCTCTGAGCTAGCTGTCAGCACAGAGCCTGACGCGGGGCTCGGACCCACAAACCATGGGATCGTGACCTGAGCCAAAGCTGGACGCTTAACCAACTGAGCCACCCAGGTGCCCCTCTTTAAAAATTGTTTTAAGTGTTTATTTACTCTTTGAGAGAGAGAGAGAGCAAGCTGGGGAGGGGCAGAAAGAGAGGGAGACACAGAATCCAAAGTAGGCTCCAGGCTTTGAGCTGTCAGCACAGAGCCCGACATGGGGCTTAAACCCACGAGCCATGAGATCATGATCTGAGCCAAAGTCAGACACTCAATGGACTGAGCCACCTGGGCGCCCCTCTTTTGTTCCTGAAGAAAGAGGGATAGAGAGAGGAGGGAAAGGAGAGGGGCTTTCAGTAGAAGGTGGGAAAGGATGGGGCCGTGGGAACAGGTGTCTCATGGCTGGGACAGAGGGGCTGAGGGCCATTTTGGAAACGGCCATTTCAAGGTAGGTCTGTCACAGAGATGGAAATCCCTCCTCTCTCATTCGCCTGGGGTCTTTTTGCCTCCCGCCCTGCTCACTGCTGTGTCGTGAGAGCAAGCTTTCTGCGGGTTTTAGAGGGGCCACAAATCGGCCCGGGCCTTCCAGAGCATCCCGTGTAGGAGGCGAGTGAGCTCCTGGGACCTGTCGAGCCTCAAGGAAAGGCTTCCGATGTCCACAGATCGTGGAAGAGGGGGTGGCTGGCGTTGCGGAGGTGGAACAGCCCATTTTACCAGGACCCTCGGGGACAGAGGTAGCCCCAGTGGATACCTGGTTATAATAGAAGGGCTCCAGGTTTCTAGAAGGAGCCAGACTTGGGTACCGAGAGGGGGAAAAAATTCTGAGCTTGGATAAAATGGTTGAGCAGCCCGTTTATTTAGAGTTACTGGGGGCCCAGGGTGACCAGGCCTGGCGGGATCCGGGGAGGGGCTCGGGACCTGGCACCCGGGTCTGGGGCTAGTGACCCTGGATGTGTGTGCACTCAGTCCAGGGTCTCTGAGGCAGTGCACAGCAGGCCAGCCAGGAGAGCCAGGCCCAGTGTGGCCACGACCACCAGCGCCACATCCCACCACACACCCGGGTAGGCCCAGGGCTCCCGCAGCTGCCAGCCACAGCTGCCCAGCTCGTAGCCCGTGAGCTGGCCCAGCAGACGGTCGCTGGTGAGCTCGGGGCTGGCACAGCGGATGTGCCGTAGGGCCTGGGGCACGCGGTCCTCCAGCCAGAGACGCAGGTAGGTGAGGCTGCAGTCACAGTGCCAGGGGTTCTGAGTCACGTCAAGAGTCTGTAGCTGGGGCAGGTGGTCGAAGGCGCCCGGTGGCACAGAGCTGAGGTTGTTGTTGGCCAGCAGCAGGTGGCGCGTGTGGGCGGGCAGGGCAGGCAAGGCCGTGAGCCCCCGGCCCCTGCAGTCCACCTCCAGCCCCATGGTTTCCAGGGCCTGGCAGGTGCACCCTGCAGGGCAGTCTTCAGTGGCTGCTAAGGCAGCCCAAAGCAGCAGCAGGGCCCCCCAGGCATGCATTGGCAGGCTGGCTGTGGGGACAGTGGCCACCAGGTGAGGGAGGGCATGGTGGCCTGCATCCTGTGCCAAGGGCTTGACCCGGGACAAGCGACAACTCACCTCCCCTCTCAGGGCTCAAATTTCTCCTCTGTGAAATGGGACGGTGAATACAGAAGGAAGCTTAAGGCACCCAGCTCAGGCCTGGCTGAGCCTCACTGGACACTCCAAGGCAGGACGGTGAGCCTGGCTGTGATGGGGGAGGGAGGGGGGGAAAGTTCTTGGAAAGGGACCTCCTGGCCCCTAGCAGAGGCCCCAGCCCCAGCTCAGGGGTGAGGGGCACCGATGCCTGCTAGAAGATTCCCAGTTCTCACCCCTGGCCCCCTGGTTCCTCCCAGCCCCTACATCTGACCCTGGGGTCAGGCTGCAGGTGCAGATTTCACAGATCCCACCTCGTCCCACCCATTCCAAACCACTCACCTGCCCGTGCTGAATGAACTCTTAGATGAAAGCCAATGTAGAAAACTGTGTATGGATAGGGAGGGAGAACAGGAGAGGTTCCCTGCGGAAAGCCATGCAACAAGGCTGACACTTAGAGTTGGGGAAAGGGAGGCCCAGAGACAGAGGGTGACTTGTGCAGGGTCACCCAGCAGTCTGTGTCAGCAACTGGACTCAGACTCAGGCCTCGTGAGCTCCAGGCGACTCCTGCCTGGCTCACTGACTGCCCCAGACAAGCCCTCCCCACCAGCACCTGCCTGGCCTGCTTGCGTGGAATAAACCCAAGAGCCAGTGTCTCAGAGCGAGTGTCCCCCACCCCCCCCAGCCCCATCTGGAGCGAGAGCCGAAGGTGGGATACAGCCAGGCCTTGGTTGGCCTCCCCGGCCAGGCCCTGTCCCACTGTCCCACCTGGGAGGGGGTGCTGGGTAATGAGGGCCACTTACTTGTGAGGCCTGCAGTCTGCACCCCCTTCTGTGGCCTCAACTATCCTGGCTGGGGCTGAAATGGCAGCTCGATGTGAGGCAGCTGGTGGTGGCCGCAGGAGCAAGAGGAAGGAAGTGATGAAAATAGCCTGGCTTATCCCCCAGTGCAGCCCAGGGGGACGCTATCTCCAGGGGAAGTGGGCACTCGGGGATCCGAGGCCTTGGGCCCAGAATGGGAGGTCAACCCCAGTGCACATAAGGGGGTCCCGCGAGCTATGCCATGTGCCACAGCGCCTCACTGCGCCTCCGTACAGGGTCTGCCAGAGGACAGGGGAGGCCCCTCACCGGGCCCCCGGGGGTGGGGAGGGTTTGCGGGAGGAAGGGATCTTGGAGCTGAGCGGCTTCACTTTTTCCTCCAAATCTCAGATTCCTCATCTGTAAAATGGGGGTAATGACTGCTGTCCTGCTTGAGCACCCAGAGTGTGGGTTGGGCAGCTCCCAAGGACTGGGAATCCCATGGGGGGTTTTCATTTTCTTCAGTTCTTTGGAATAGATCAAGGAGAAGGTCACTTTTTGGTGCCACTGTGTCTTCAGCATCTTCTAACACTTCCTGGTCCTTTTTTGTCACAGGACACCGCAGTCTAGGACTCAGTTTCCATCAGACATTGGTGTCTAGAATTTAAGACCATTTTTTAATTTGCATTATATTTATTTCTAAAACTACACTTGACTTCAGGGAGTGACAGCAGCTTTCCATTTTGTTAGTGATATGAAGTTCCCTTTAAAAAAGCAATGTATTCTGGGGTGCCTGAGTGGCTCAGTGGTTACGCACCCGACTTCAGCTCAAATTATCATCTCATGGTCTGTGAGTTCGAGCCCTGTGTTGGTCTCTGCTCTGACAGCTCGGAGCCTGGACCCTGCTTCAGATTCTGTCTCCCTCATTCTCTCAAAAATAAATAAACATTAAAAAATAATTAAACACCCCCTGTACATGCTATCCTAGACCCACAGGAACACATTCTATGTTCACACATAATGTGGGTGTTTTATTTTTTTAGCATCTGGCATCGCCCAGCCCACTTCAAGGCATGGAGTGGCTACCATTCATGTGTATATCTGTCACCTGCCTCTTCCTCACCTGCACAGGGGCTCCCTGAGGGCGGGAACCATCTCCAGGGTCCAGTGACAGCCTAGGTCAGTACCTGTGCGTCATGGGTCCTCACTGAGTCTGTGCTGGGTGCTTACAGGAGGGAGCCCACGCTTGCACTCTGACTGATCCCATCTGCAGGGAGGACCCTGTCCCTTTACTAACCTAACCCCTCATTGTGTGGCTGCTGGATGCTGGCAGGTAGCTCGGAGGGGAGGACCGGCTCACTGAGAGTTGCCCTGGCTTCCTGAGCAGCCTTCTGCCCCTAGGACACCTGGGATTGTGTGTGTGTGTGTGTGTGTGTGTGTGTGTGTGTGTGTAATGTTTATTTATTTTTGAGACAAAGAGAGCATGAGCGGGGGAGGGGCACAGAGCAAGGGAGACAGAATCTGAAGCAGGCTCCAGGATCTAAGCTGTTGGCACAGAGCCTACGCAGGGCTCGAACCCACAAACCTCGAGATGATGACCTGAGCTCAAGTCGGACGTTTCATTGACTGAACCACTCAGGCGCCCTTGTGTTTGTTTTTAAATACCCAAAGCAGTGTGGTTAATGTTAGCAAAAAGCCAGAAACAAAAGGTCTGGGTCCGGGTGCAGTCACGCCACGCGCTAGGATGCAGACATGATGTTAAGTGAAGTAAAACTGCGTGAGTTGTGTTGAGGAATTTCCACTGTACTGTTGAATGTAAAGTCGGTACCTCGTTTGGGTAAAACCACTGGGTAACCTGTCTGCCTCAGGATGACTCGAGCATGGGGGCCTTCTTATTTATTTTATTTATTTTGATATGTTTTGGTTTTTAAGGTTTATTTATTTCGAGAGAGAAAGTGAGCGTATGAGGGGGGAGGGGCAGAAAAAGAAGACAAGAGAGAGACTTTTGGGCAGGTTCTGCAAGGTCTGTGCAGAGCTCGGCTCAGGGCTTGATCCCACAAACTGTGGGATCATGACCTGAGTCACTATCAACCATCGGACACTCAACTGACTGGATGGACCACACAGCTGCCCCAAGGCCTTCTTGTTTCTCATGACGCACCCCTCTCTGGCTAGCCTCCTGGCTGGGACACCCTGCTAGCCCCAGAGGGTCCTTGGATTCTCCCCCTCTACTTGTCCAGCTCTGCTCTCTGGGAAGGAGCCGGGTGTCACCATCCTGTGAAGCCCAGGGAGGCTACCAGTGCACCCAAAGGGCCAGCCTCCCCCACCTTCTGATGCCCGGCCCAGAACAGGGTGCAAGGGTGTCACTTGGTCCCCTGGAGTCCTGCCTGGTGTGATGGTTGCTCACTGCAGGGCGTCACCTGGCAGGCACTTGGTAAATACGCTCACTGGAGCCTGGACCCCCGCAGGACTTGTGGTCGCCTGGCCTTGTCCCCTCTCCATCTGCCTGCAAGCCGTTACAGCAGGTAGGGATGGACTCCCGCTGAGTGGGGGTCCCACAGCCCCCCAGGCTGCGTTTCCTGACCTGATCTAGTTGGGCCCATGCTCTTTCTTCCTCTTGGGCCTCTGAGATTTTCTTATTTTTAGCATGTACAACATAAAAACAACAACAGCAACAACAAAAACGGACAAAGGAGAACTCATTTTTGGTGTGGGAAAAACTGAACGTGGAGGTGAGCGGGAGGAAGGCCAGAACATGTTCCCTCCATTCTAATACGAGGCAGGCTTGCCTTTGGTTTTTTTCCTGTGTGTATTTTTTTTTTCTAAACCAAATCAGGTCACTTGGGACCCACGCTCTTCTGGAACCTCCTTTTCCCACCTGTGAAACACCCACATGTGTTACCAGCATTGGCCATGGTTCCACTGTGGGGATGTGGCACCTTTTATTTCAGGAATCTCTAGGCGTAAGGAACATGGCTTGCTCTCCTTATCTTGGTTGGACAGGCCTTTGTGGGGGCTGAGGGAGGCAGGGGGGCAGCTTTCAGGGCTTCCTGAGGTGGGGAGATTCCTCCTTCCAGGGCTGCCCAAGTTGGCTGACAGGGTTTCTTACACCATTTTCCCTGTGGAGAAACTGAGGCATTCTCCACTTCTGCCCCTTCAGGTTCCTTCCTAGGTCACTTCCCACTCCCTATATATGGAGGCCTCTTCTCTCTGACCCCCTCCTCCTCTCAGTCTGTATACATGCTTATGATCTCTTTTCTTCTGGAAGGATCTGTAAGCATGTGTGCATGTATGTGCGCACCTGTTTTGAACACCACTCCACGCTCTCCACCTACTCCCCCTCTTCCCCTTGGGTCAATGGCTATCCCAGTTGCTACTTCCCATGAGCACCAAGTCCTACCTCATTCCTGTACGTTCTCTCTTGGCCATGTCACCCACCAGAATCCTGGGGCACCGTTAGGGACATCCTCTCTCCCCTACTCCCATATCCCATTGGCTGCCACGCTGGCCAAATGCCTTCTGCCTATCTGTAGACTTGGTCCCCTTTTGGGTGGCTCACTCCATGTTCCCCTCCTCTGGCCCTGCTTCCCACCAAGAAGGGTTCCGCTTGCTTCCCTCTGGCTGCAGAGGGCAGGGAAAGCCATCGTGGGTCCATGAGGAATAGCCCTGACTTGAGGATAGCAGAGCAAAAAGATAGGAGTCTGGGTCCTTGATGGTTCTGGCACGGCCATCAGGCTCAGGCGCGTGCATCAGCAGTCCGTGTCCCTCTGAGGGCACACACCGCCAGTCTGCCTGTAGGCATGCCCTTACACATTCTGCCAGGCCACCTGCAACAGTGCAAGAAGGCCCTTCGGTTCTGAGGCTCCTGGGTGGCTCCGTTGGTTAAAAATCTGACTTCAGCTCAGCCCATATCGGGCTTTCTGCTGTCCGCATAGAGCCCACTTCAGATTCTCTGTCTCCCTCTCTCTCTGTCCCTCCCTGCTCACTCTCTCTCAAAAAGAAAAAAAAAAAGGTCCTACTGATACAAGGCTGAGTGGGCAGAATTCCTAGGAATACCTCCCAGAATCCCACACCCTAATCCCCAGAATTGGTGAGTGTGATGAGACTTCACTGCTGTGGTGCTTCTGTGTCTTACGGTGCACTTACCCTTAATTGGGGGGCATTCCAGGAGGGCCTGATCTACACAGGTGAGCCCTTACATGCAGAGAACTTTCTGTGGCTGCTGGCAGAAGAGGAAGTGAGAGGGATGGCACCAGAAAGGGAAGCTGGACAGATCTGGAAGGTAAGAATGGGGGGTAGAAATTAAGGTGGACACGCTAATTCTTCAGGAAGGAGGACTTGAAATTGAATAAATGTTACTCTTCCTCATTCTTTTTTTTTTTTTTGAGACAAGTGGGGGAGGGGCAGAGGGAGAGAGTGAATCCCACAAAGGCTCCATGCTCATGCTCAGTTTGGAGCTGGATGTGGGGCTCGATCTCATGACCATGAGATCATGACCTGAGCTGAAGTCAAGTTTTGGACATTTAACCTACTGAGCCACTCAGGCACCCCCTTCTTCCTCATTCTTGAAGCCTCCCTTTCCCCGTCACTTGTTTTTCTCTAGAATCCTTGATTCTGGAACACGGTGTCGATACTTAGTAATGAGACTTGGATGGCCTCAGTTATAAGACCATCTCGAAGACATGGCAAACGTGACTGAATTGTACCAGATTCTTATCAAAACTGCCCAGATCCTGTGTGTCCATGTAAAACCCCTCAGCCTTTTCCCCTGGGCAGGTTTAAAGTATTAGAAGGCATCTGAAGGCATGCAGATTTTGAAGACATTAGCCTGCTGCCGCCTCCTTTGCCAGACAACCTAATAAAATGTGTTCCTCTTTATCCCCACACTCTGTCCTCCTGTTTATTTCAGCTCCAGAGCACAGAGATTGGGTTTTGATATCAACGACTTGATGTGTGACTTCCGATTTAAAGAGAAAGCAAGAGCTGGATGTTCCCAATGGCTGGAATGAGCCAGCAGGTGGATTCTTCCCAGAGACTCTGCCCACACCATTATTTCAGCCTTGTGAGACCTTAAGCACAGAGCCAAGAGCCGCATTGTGCCCACACTTCTGCCCCTTAAAACGTGTGAGATAAGAAATGAGGGTTGCTGAATGCCTCTAAGTTCGTAGTGTTTTCTTTTTTTATATAGTTTATTTTTAAAACAGAGACAGAGCACGAACGGGGGAGGGGCAGAGAGAGAGGGAGACAGAGAATCTGAAACAGGCTCCAGGCTCTGAACTGGCAGCCCAGAGCCCGACACAGGGCTCAAACCCACGAACTGTGAGATCATGACCTGAGCCAAAGTCGGACGCTTAACCGACTGAACCACCCAGACGACCCTGTAGTGTTTTCTTACAGCAAGAGCAAACCTAGATGAAGGGCTGCCTCCCCTCAAGTGCTCTGCATTCTACCCTCTCTGTGCAAAGTCAGGAAAGGAAATGTGGGTCAGTACGGAGTGGGGAGGCGGGCAGAGGGAGGCGCATGCCCTCGAACGCATCGCCAACAGGAAGACATGGACCTAGTACTTGGATGTTACTGGATCCTCCAGCAGGTGGATGGGAGGTTTCTCCCGCCCCGCCTTCGCAGCAGCCCAGCCAATGAGCGACTGTCGCAACACAGCCAATGAAAAGCCACTAGACCTTGAGCTCCTTGTATACTCCAATGGGCTTTTTGTTTATGGCAGCCCCGCCCCGCGCATTTCCTCTATAAAAGAGCCTCCTTCTCTTTTATTCCGCGGACTCGCCTGTGGCTTTGCAGTGGTTTTCTTGTCATGGTTACAATTCTCCGCTGTTCCCGAATAAGCCCATTTTTTGCTAGCAAGGTAATGGGTAGTTTTATTTTTAAGGCTATCATTTTTCTCAAGGACATTGCTTCCGACAGCTAGCCACTGTTCCGCATCATCAAATTTATCCTTTACAGGATCATTCCCATTAGATTGCCAATGGCCTATAATATCGCCCTTTTAAAAAACCCTCCCTAATGCCACATTTTCATCCATTTTCCACCACTTTTCCTCCCTCTCTCCACCACGAAACTCCAAAGAGTTGGCTCTCCATGTTCTCCAACCCATCAGTAATTCCTGCTAAGTCCCCAGAGTCTGTTCAGAACCTACCCACTGGACTGCCACTGCCCGTCTTCGGTTATCTCCCCAATAGGAAGCCGAGGGAGATACAATAGGGCTTCCTATTGTAACTAGAACAAATTCCATTATCCGTGTTTTATGAGGCTCTCTGTGATTTGACCCCAACCCAGTTCTTGACCTAGTCATGCACTCTCTTCTTTGCTCCCTTAATCTAAGCCACACCAGCCTTTTTTCTGTTCCTTAAACACTCCAGTATCTTCCTGCCTCAGGGCCTTTACACTCCCCGAATCTCTCTGCTTGGAGCACCCTTCCCCCAGCCCCTGCCATGACTTCCTCCTGACCATCATTCATGTCTCAACTGACTTGCCCTCCTTTTAAAGACCCTCCTCCCACCAACTAAGGCAGCTCCATTATTCTGCACCATAGTATTCCATTCAATTCCTTTCGGGTGGTGGGGTCGGAGCTGACAGCCAAGAAAGAATCCTTGAGACATCCTGGGTGCCAAAAGGTGCTTTTATTAAAGCACAGGGACAGGACCTGTGGGCAGACAGAGCTGCAGCGGGGTGGTGACAAGTGGCTGGTCATATACTATGGAGTATATGGGGGAGGGAAAGGCAAAAAGGGGGCCTCCAGAAGGACTTCCATGTGCTAGAGAGGACTCAGAAGAAGCCAGGGGCCTTGTTGACGTCAAGCTGAGGTTGTTTCCTCTAGTCAGGCACTAACTGTAAGACAGTAGGGAGTTCTACTCTCTATTTGCCTCAAGTATTTGTCAATGGGCTGCAGGGTATAAGGAAACTTAATTTTACCTGCCATTTCCTTCTTGCCTTTGTTCCCCACGTCACCATGGAGGGGAGGGTGAGGTTGGGCTCCATGAAACTGAGTCATAGGTTTTTGGAGATTAGGCTATTGATAAGATTGCCTTTTTCTAGTAATTTACTAAGATATTTGTAAACTGATACCAGGAGGTTTAGGTACCCTGAGTGACTGTGATCTTTATCAGTTAACCATTTGTTTAGCTTTGGGGCAGCCAGGAGTGCCAGAGGACTGTCTCACACATCTCACCTGGGGCAGGGGAGAAGGGGAGGTTGCTGGCTTGTGATTTGACCTTGGCTTGCCTTACGTCAGGGGATGGAAAAGGAGTGACTCTGTCCCTCCTGTGTCTCAATATGTATGTCAAAGGCATGTGCATAGGCTGAGATCACCTAAGAGACTCACCTGGCTTGGAGGCATTCCTCACTCAGTGAACCCCATGCATTTTACCTCTGTGGGTGCCTGGAGTCCCTGAGGAGCTGGGCTTCCTGGCAGACAGACAGGCACTAACTCAGCTGGGGAAGCAGATCTGGGAGGACTTCCCAGAAGAGGAAGGCTCAGTCGGGTGAGCCTCCAACTTCGGCTCAGGGCATGATCTCACAGTTTGTGAGTTCGAGCCCTACCTTGGGCTTTTGGCTGTCATCTCAGAGCCCGCCTCAGATCCTCTGGCCCGCCCCCTCCCCCAGCCCTCTCCTGCTCGTGGATGCTCTCTCTCTCAAAACTAAACACTAAAAAGTAAAATTTATAAAAAAAAAAAAAAAGAGAGAGATAATCTTAGGGCCTGTTGAGTGCTATTGGTGAGGGAGCATAGGCGAGCTGCGGGCAAAGCCCAGGTGGGATGTGTGTGACCTTCCTCAGAGCTCTCCCAGCTGCCCAAGGACAAAGAAAAGGACAGAAAACAAATGGTTAACTGATAGAGATAACAGTCCTTCAAGACAGGAGTCTCCATCAGTTAAAAAACTTAGTAAATTATAAGAAAAAGGCAATCTTATCAATAGCCTAATCACCCTCCTCTCCATGGTGA
>NC_043711.1:57155861-57203250 GCF_006229205.1 Suricata suricatta
CTGGGCCAGGCAGCCACGGGCAAGGGGCATAAAGGTGGGCCTGACACCCTTTGATCTGTCTGTGGTGTCAGAGGAGTTTTGTTTCTTTGGTCGTGATGTGGTTTGGAGTGGTGGTGGGGGTCTGGAGCGGACAGCCAAGAAAGAATTCTTGACACATCTTTGGTTCAAAAAGGTGATTTTATTAAAATCACAGGACAGGACCTGAGGGCAGAAAGAGCTGCACTGGGGTTGTGAGGAGGGACTGATTCTATACCTTCAGGTCGGGAGGGGTCAGGGACAGGTAAGTCTCTAAGGAGTTTGGAAACAAGGTTTCCAGGACCTTGAGGAGCTCGCTGCTGTTAGAAAAAAGCCATTTATTACTGTTTAGTAAAACCTCAGTCATGAGACCTTCAGATGTATATCAGGGGGCCATTAAACGTGGAGTTCAATTGCCAACATACATCTTGGGGAGGAGGGGTGGTAAGAGATACATTTTTACATGTTAAAGCAAATTTAGAGGATCTTGGAGGGTTGGGCTAAGATTGCCTTTTTCCCTGAGGGAAATGTCCTCCCTGGGGCAGCTGAGCTCCTAGAGGAAGGTCACCCTGACTGTCTCAGGGACTTGTCAGTGGGCTGTAAGTTGAAAGGAAATTTAAGTTTTCATTTGTCGTTGCGTCCCACATCAGTTGGAAGGGTCAGACAGGCTATCTTGGCACCCCCAAGCTCTGGGGCTTAGACCCTTGCTTGTCTCCTCAGGCTCAGCATCTGGTCTGAAGTGAACAAGCTGTCGTATTTTCTGTGACCTTCCTGTTAGGTTACCCGCTCAGTACTGTAGGTGGGACTGCTTCTCAGTTAAATTAGAGCACATCAACTGTCTGTAAACCATTTCCATAAACGTAAAAAGGGGGCTGATTCTAAGAAAAACATCGAGTTGGTAATAGCCCAAGTGGCGCAAAGGTATGGCAAATATCTAAGGAGGGCCATTCAAACGCGTTGGATCCCAGACCTTGTGCTTAAGGTGATTTTGAACCCTCTATTCGGTGAGTGCGCTCGCCACCTAGTGGCAAGAGAGTGAAATTACAGGATGTTTGGAGATGTTGGGGCACTTTCAGGTCAACGCAATTTTGTCACCAGAAGGTGAGAAAGGGTGTTAGAAATTCCCAGGAAAACACCCCCACCCCGAAAAACAGTTTTAACTAGTTGCAGACCATGTGAATATTCCCAAAGAATCCTTTCTGGAACAAAGGGCAAGGAAGAGTGGTAGATGCGGAGGCTATTCACAAATACTCAGTTCTATTCTCCTGGAAACGTGACAGTGTTACTACCCCACACTCCACTGCTTCCTTGCTTCCCCTCCACCCAGCACTAGCTTCAGGACATGTAACCGGTGTCGGTGTCGTTGCAAGAGCGCCCCACTCAGAAAGGCCCTGCGATTGGGGTTTAATGCTCTCTGGCTGCTGCCTTGAAATTCATAATTGTCTTAACTTGGAATCTGTTAGTAAGTGAGGTCTAACAGGACAGTGGTGCAGGCAGCTGGGACTTGGAGCCTGGCTCACATATACTGTGCTTCCTGTCACCCCCCCCTGATTCTTGATTGCCTACTCCCTCCCCTGCCCCGCTGGTCCCCTGCACCCCTACTCTGCCTTCCTGTCATGGTGTATTATGTTAGCCAGATCTGTGCCTGGAGGGGCTGGGGCAGTGAGGGGGGGAAGTGGGGGAGAGGAGGGAGGGTGGGGACCCTTGTCCACCTTCCAACCTGCTAGTGATTATTGTCAGGCCTCCAATGGTTACCAATATACCTAAACACTCACCACCAACACACCCAAATTATCCTGTGTTCTATTAATTCTTTTTGTGATTTTTAATTTTTTAAAATGTTTATTTATTTTGAGGCAGATAAAGTGCGTACAAGTAGGGGAGGGACAGAGGGAGAGAGAGGGAGGGAGGGAGAGACTCCCAGGCTCCCCCAGCCTAATTTTTTTTAAGTTAGGAAGTATATCTGTTATCTCTAGCTGCATAACAAATCGTCCCACAAACTGGCTGCTTGTAACGATAATGTATTCGTTTATTATCTCGCCATTTTGTGGGTTGAGAACTTGGTAGAGGCCTGGCTGGGTAGTTCTTGTTCTGGACATTCTGTTTGGACTCGGGGCCAGGACTACATTCCCTGGAAGACTAGATTAGGGCTGGGGGGCCTGCTTCTGAGTGGGAGCCTCGGCTGTTGGCCAGAGGCCTCGGTTCCTTGAAGGCTCCTGACAGGGGCCCGGATCTCCTGTCACTGGTTGCTTGGGTATCCTTATGACGCGGAGAGCAAGTAGGGAGCACGAGGCCCCTTGTGGCCATGTATCAGAAGTCACACCATCCATTCTGCCACATAGTCTTTGTTAAGACTAAGTTGCTGGGGCTCCTGGGTGGTTCAGTGGCTTAAGCGTTGGACTCTTGGTTTCGGCTCAGGTCATGTTCTCACGGTTCGTGGGATCGAGTCCCACACTGGGCTCTGCACTGACAGCATGGAGCCTGCTTGGGATTCTCTCTCCCTCTCTTCTCCTCGTGCCTCCATGATGTCTCCCCCAGGAGACATCACGCCAGCCTTCAGCTCAGAAAGGAGTGCCCCATCTTCTTGTGCAGTTGTACCCTCTGGCCTTTTCTGTCATCAGGCTTTGGTGCTCAGTTCAGGTCCCACTTGCTTATCACAGCGACAGGCTGGGCCTGAGTCTGGGCTCTGCTATTGAGCCGTGTGGCGGTGGACAAGGGCCCTCATTAGAGGTGGAGGCGAGAGGAAAACCCGCCCACCTCCACCCTGCCTGGCTTCTGTTGGTCACAGATGTTGATGCTGCCGTTGGTTCCTGACCTGGGCCTTTTTCCAGGCAAGTCCCTGAGTCCCTTGGTCTCCTCAGGACATTTCACCCTGAGGCAGCACGGGGCCAGATTCCTTGGGCCGAGTTCCATGGGCCTGGGAGCAGCGAGCCAACCTTGACCCAGAGCAGAGCATCAGGCAGACGCTTAGGTCACACCCAAGTTCAAGGTCTCAAAGGTGAGGAGGTCCCATCCTCTCCCCACCGGGGGCAAGTCTGCAAGGCTGAGGGGCCAGGAAGCACTTGACTTCAGGGCTGGCTTCAAAGATGGCTGAGAGATCTTCTGTACCCATTCTTCCTTTTCTTCTTAAGTGGATTTCATTTTTCTAGTGTGGTTTCAGGTTCACAGCAAAACTGGGCAGAAAGTATAGAGTTCCCGTGTGCTCCCTGCCCCCTGTCACACGCAAGGCCTCCCCCTAACTGCATCCCAAGCCAGAATGGTGCATTTCTTGCAACTAATGAACCTGCATTGACACATCGTCATCTCCCAAGTGCACAGCTTACATTAGGGCCCGCTGTGGGGCTGTTCCCTCCACCTATTACCAAGGTCTCATACCGAATAGTTCTGCCCTGAACCCCTCTGCGCTCCACCCTGTCATCCCTCCCCACTCCACCGCTGATCTTTTTACTGTCTCTGGAGTTCTACCTTTTCCAGAACGACATACAGTTAGACACAGGCAGTATATAGTCTTTTCAGACCGCCTTCTTTCACTTAGTAATATCTGTTTAAGGGCCCTCTGTGTCTTTTTGGGGCTTGAAAGTTCATTTCTTTTTAGTGCTGAATGATCTATTGTCTGGGTGTGCCACAAAGTGCCACCCCATCTTCCAAAGTGGCTGTAACCCTCGTGTCATTCGCAGCCAGCAGAGTGGCCTTCCTGTCAGCGAGGAACGAGAGTCCCTGTTTCTGCACGTCCTCCCCAGCATTTGGTAATGTCAGTGTTTCAGATTTTGGCCATGCTAACAGGGCAGCAGTGGAAGCTTGCTGTTTTAATTTACGATTCCCAGATGACATGTAACGTGACATGGAGCATCGTTTAATTTGTGTATTTGTCTCCTCTGTGTTTTTGGGGAGTTGTTTACTTAAGGTCTTTGCTCATGAAAAAAAATCAGGTTAATTTTCTTATTATTGAGTTTTAAGAGTTTGTATATTTCAGATAATAATTCTTTATCAGTTGTGTCTTGTGTGGATATTTTCTCCCAGTCCCTGGCTTCTCTTCTCATTCTCTTGACAGTGTCTTCTTAGACCAGGAGATTTTCATGTTAACAAATTCCAGAGGATCAGATTTCTCAGATGGCTCACACCTTTGGTGTTATAGTTAAAAAGCTCATAACCATACTCAAGTTGGTCTAGATTTTCTCCCGTTCTCTATTCTAGGACTTTTGTAGGGTTGCATTCTATATTTAGATTTATATCAATTGATTTTTGTGAAGGTGTAAGGGCTGTGTCTAAATTCTCTCTCTCTCTCTCTCTCTCTCTCTTTTTTTGCATGTGGCTGTTCAGTTGTCCTAGCACCGTTATTGAAACATCTATCTTTGTTCCACCATATTGTCTCTGCTCCTTTGTCAAAGATCAACTGACTATATTTGTGTGGGTCTATTCTGGGCTCTCCACTCTGTTCCAGTGATTGACTTCCCAGTACTACACGTCTTGATTATTGTAGCTTTATGGTAAGTCTTGAAGTCAAGTAGTGTCGGTCCTCCAACTTTGTCTTTCTCTTTAATATCATGTTGGCTATTCTGGATCTTTTGCCTCCCCATTATTTATACGTTGGAATAGGCTTGTCAATATCCATAAAACACCTTGCTGGGATTTTGATTGGGGCTGCATTGAATGGGGAGATCAGTCTTCATGTATTCAGTTCTTTGATTTCTTTTTTCAGAGTTTTATAATTTTCTTCATGTAGATCTTGCACATATTTTGCTAGATTTGTGTAAAAGTGTTTCATTTTAGGGGGTGCTAATGTAAGTGGTGTGGTGTTTCCTATTTCAAAGTCTACTTGTTTATTGCTGGTATATAGGAAAGCAATCGATGGGGCTCCTGGGTGGCTCAGTTGGTTAAGCGTCCAACTTTGGCTCAGGTCACGATCTCACAGTTTATGAGTTCAAGCCCTGTGTCAGGCCCTGTGCTGACATCTCAGAGCCTGGAACCTGTCTTTGGATTCTGAGTCTCCTTCTCTCTCTGACCCTCCCCTGCTTTTGCTGTTTCTCTCTGTCTCTCAAAAATAAAACATTTAAAAAAATTTTTAAAAAGGAAAGCAATTGACTTTTGTATATTAACCTTGTATCTTGCAATTTTGCTATAATCATTTATTAGTTACAGTTTTGTTGTTGTTATTGTTGATTCTTTATAATTTCTACTTAGACAATCATATCATCCACACACAAAGTTGTATTTCTTCTTTCAATCTGTATTATCTTTTGACTTCGTCAATTTGGGTTGCTAACAGCAAACACCATGGACTGGGGGGCTCATGCAGCAAATATTTCTCACAGTTCTGGAGGCTGGGTTAGTATGCCAGCATCTTTGGGTTCTTGGTGGGGGCCCTCTTCCTGGTTTGTGGATGGTCACTTTCCTGTTGTATCCTTGCAGGGCAGAGACAGAGAGACAGCAAGGAAGCAGTCTCAGGCCTCTTCTTATAACAGCACTAATTATCATGACAGTGCCACACTCATGACCTAATTGCCTCCCAAAGGCCTCAGCTCCAAATACTATCCCACTGGGGATTAGGGTTTCAACATATGAACTTTGGGGAGATGCAAGTTGTAAGTCCATAGCACCTTTCATTTCTTTTTCTTGTCTTATTGCATTGGGTAAGACTTCTAATAAGATGTTGAAAACAAGTGGTGAGAGGGGACATCCTTGCCTTGTTCCTGATCTTAGTGGAAAATTATCTAATTTTTTTCTCATTAAAGGTGATGTTGGCTGTAGGTTTTCTGTAGATGTTCTTTATCAAGTTGAGGAGGTTCCCTATGCCTAGTTTGCTGATGGGTTGGTGTTTTATTACAAATAAGTGTTGGATTTTGTCAAATGCTTTTTCTGCATTTGTTGATATAATCATGTGCTAGATTACATTAGTTAATTTTTGAATGTTGAGCCAGTCTTGCATACCTGGGATAAATCCCACTTGGTGATGGTGTATAATTCTTTTTGTACATTATTGGATTAAATCTGTTACTTTTTTGAGGACTTTTGCACTTGTGTTCATGACAGATGTAGCTCTGTAGTTTTTTTTTTTTAGTGTTTATTTTTTTGAGAGAATGAGAGAGAGAAAGAGGGAGGGAGAGTGGGAGGGAGGAGGAGGAGGAGGAGCAGAGAGAGAGAGAGAGAGAGAGAGAGAGAGAGAGATGCAGAGAGAGAGGCAGACAGAAAATCCCAAGCAGCCTGTAAGTGCAGAGCCTGATGGGGTGCTCAAACTCACGAACCGTGAGATCATGACCTGAACCTAAATCAAGAGTTGGACGCTTAAGACTGAGCTACCCAGTTACCCTGTGTAGTTTTCTTTTCTTGTCATAGCTTTGTCTAATTTTGGTATTAGAGTAATGCTGGCCAGAATGAGTTAGAGGGTATTCTCTCTGCTTCTATCTTTTGGAAGAGATTGCAGACAATTGGAAGAATTTCTTCCTTAAATGTTTGGTAGATTTTACCAGGAAATGCATCTGGGCCTGGTGCTTTATGTTTGGGAAGGTTATTAATTATTAATTCAATCCCTTTAATTTTGAAAATATTTTAATTTTAAGTAATCTCTACATCCAATGTGGGGCTTGGACTTACAACCCCAAAATCAAGAGTCACGTGCTCCACTGACTGAGCCAGCCAGTTGCCCCTGATTCAACCTTTTGAATAGATACAGGCCTATTCAGATTTCTTCTTGTGTGAGTTTTGGCAGCTTGTGTCTTTCAAGGAATTGGTCCATTTCATCTAGGTTATCAAATTTGGGGACTTAGAGTTGTTCATAACATTCCTTTATTAGCCTTTTAATGTTCATGAGATCTATAGTGACATATCCTCATTCATTTCTGATACTAGCAACATGTGTCTTCTCCTATTTAGCCTGGCTAAAGGATTACTGAATCTATTGATCTTGTCAAAGATCTAGCTTTTGGTTTTGTTATCTCTACTGTTTTCCCATTTTCAATTTCATTGATTTCTGCTCTAATTTTTAAAATTATTTCTTTCCTTCTGCTTATGTTGGATTTAATTTGCTCTTGTTTTTCTAGTTTCCTAGGTGGAAGCTTAGGTTTTTTATTTTAGTTCTTCTTCTCCAGTATGTGCCTCAATGTTATAAACTACCCTTTAACCCCTGCATCCCACAAATTTTGGTAGATTTTATTTCATTTTTATTTAGTTCAAAGTATTTTTAGGTCTCTCTTGAGAGTTCTTCTTACACCTACATGTTATTTTAGGAATGTGTTGTTTAATTTCTACATATTCTGAGCTTTTCCACCTACTTTTGTTGATTGATTTCTAGTTTAATTCTGTTATGGTTTGAGAGCATACAGAACACATTGAAAATTGTGAGGGTGTGTTTTATGACCCAGAATATGGTCTATCTTGGTGAATATTCCATGTGATCTTGAGAAAAATGTGCATTCTGCAATTTCTGGATGCAGTCCTCTAGAGGTGTCCATTAGATCCAATTGGTTGATGATATTGTTGAGTTCAGCTGTGTTCTTACTGATCTTCTACCTGCTGGATCTGCCTATTTCCGTTAGAGGGGAGTTGAAGTCTCCATATATAATAGTGGATCCATCATTTCAACTTGTAGTTCTACTGGGTTTTGCCTTATATATTTTGAGACGGTCGTTAGGTGCATATACATTAAGGATTGTTATGTATTCTTGGCAAAGTGGCCCTTTATCATCATTATGAAGAGAGACATTACATAATGCCTCAAAAGTTTTCCTTCTCTGAAGTCTGCTCTGTCTAAAATTAATATAGGCTCTGATAAAATCTCAATAAGTTAAGCTCTGGCAAAATGGTTTTTCTTAAGGGCCTCATTAAGAAAAACAGAGTGTTCTGGTATATTTCAAGATGGTTACTTCCCCTTCCACTGTGAGAAGCAGGGATTTTTCCCCTCTCTGATCTTCACCATAAGGATCTTGTAGAGCTTCAGGAGGTAAAGCTCACAAAGGTGTGGGACTCCACCCCTTCCATGACTGGGTCACCCTGGAGTTTTTAACTCTCATACTTGTCCACACGGAGCCTCCACCAATTTGTCAATTCCAGTTGAGCTTTTCCTATCCTGGCACTGGTTCCTGAGAAGGTGGCCTCTGCTTTGGCAAGTTGGAATTCTCTGCATTCATCCATCTCTCTCTCCAATTTTGGGGGGCAGCCCTTTGTCCTGTGACTTCCATGGATTTAAGAGGATATGTTGAATTTGCAGCTTGTTCAGCTTTTTATTTGTCGTTAGGATGGACTGATGATTTCCAAACTCCTTACCTGCTAGACTGGAAACTGGAGACATGGTTGCCCAGCCTCAGACTACATCTCCCAGTTTCCCTTGCAGCTAGGCCTGGCCAGTGGGGTGTAAGTAGCAACCCTGTGAGCCAGAGTGCCTTTCCTTCCCTTGCCCTCTCCTCCTTCCCATGGATTGGATGGCAGATACAGTTCTGATGAATTGGCTTCCACCATGCAGGGGAGGACATCACTCCAGGGAATTGGCAGAGCAACAAAATGGAAGGGATGTGGGTCCCTGGGTGATCCTGCTCTGCCAACCAGGACCACACACCTCTGGACTCTTACAGCAGGGAAATAAGTTCTATCCTCTTTGAACCAGAGTATTTTGGGGTCTCTTTATCAAGGCAATTTAGCCTGTATCTTAACTGATCCAGATCCCCAAACCCTGAGCAAGCCCAGAGTTTCCTAGCCAGAGAGAGCTGGCTGTGGTCGAAAGTACATGAGATGTGGGCAGAAAGCAGGTCCTGCTTCAGGCTTGGATGCTGATGTACCAGGTAGCTCACCTACCCTCCCTGGGCACTTCTGAACCCTAATCCACCTCAACTTGCCTCCAGTGAGATGAGGGGCATACACACTTGGTGATGAACCACTGATGGGATCTATCAGTGGGTAAGAGAATATTTTGATGAGGCTGCAGTGTAGTGTAATTATAACCTGTAAGAACCTGTCTCTAGGTTTCAGGTGGCGAGAGCTGGAGGCACTACAGGAGTATCCCTTCTGGTCCCTCTTATTTATTATTATTATTTTTTAGCAACATACAGCAAAAGTTGACTTTTTTTGAGGATGACTTCCAGGTCTCTCTGTTCAGATCAGTCTCCTCAGTGCTCTGCCCTGCCTCCTGCCCCCTGTGGAGTCCTAGGGACCTTCTCACAAAAGCCTGGCTCATCTGACAGGATTGGGGGTGAGGTGGCCCCCTGGAATGACTATTGGCCATGGTCTCTTTCATTCCATTCCCAGAGAAGCCATATAGAAACCAGGTTGGGATCTGTGTTACCCTGCTTAGGGCGGCCTGCAGTGGCTCCCTTATGCCTTCTGGCTCTATCCAAGCTTCTGAATGTCTGAGGTCAGAGAGGAGGTCAGGCAGTGTCTGTTGCTGCCCTGCCCCGGAATGCCCTGTGTTCCCAGGCTCCCCACTGGGCACCCTTTGGTCCTCCTCTTCCCATGATCCCCTTCTGTGTCCTTGTTGCTCTGGCTCTGAGCTGCTGGTGCTGCCTTCCTCCTATGGACCTGCAGTTGCCTTTTCTTCACTCCCCTCCATCCACGCTCCATGGGGCAGCTCGGAATCCTCCAAGAGACCCTGATTGCCTGTGGGAGCGAGTCCCGGATCCTCATCTTCCCTTGTGTCCCCCTGCCCCCGACCTGCCACTGTCCCCCCAGGCGCCTACCCTCACCCCTGCCGTTCCTCCTGGTGGTGTATCTGTCCTCCTGGGCTCAGATGAACCCCTCTGGGCTGGACTCTCTTACCTTGAACTATCTTACCTTGATTTAGCACTGCTTTTATGCATGTTGCACTATTTGTCCACGTAGCTTTCTCCCTATGAGATGTTAAGGTAGGTGAGACTGGGCGGCTGGTCTTACTCTTTCCTGTGATCCCGTGAAACCCAGAACCCACCACATGCTTGGGAAAGAGGTGTTCCAGGTACTGGGCTAACAGGGGCCCTTTCTCGCACCACCCTTTGCTCTTGCTGTTTCCTCACATTCAATGCCCTTCTCTCCTCTCTGTCTAGCTAAATCCTGCCTCTCTTCTAGAGCTAGTTCAAGGGCAACCTCTACCTGGAAGCCTGCAGTGATCACCCACTCCTTCTGTTCCCCCAGCCCTGCCTGGTCTTCAACACTTCTGGGGATATGGGAATTCCCCAGTGGGCCAGGCGTGCCCTGGAGGTTGGGCACAATTTGCCTGCATCAGGCACACAGGTGAGAGGAAGGGGAAAAGACTCCAGAAGCCCAGGCAAGGGATTCTGGGCCAGGCTGTGCAGGAATGTAGGTACTTCTGCTCCAAGGGTAGGGGAAGCAGCTGCAAGTATGGGCTGATCCAGCAGCCCCAAGGGTTTGAATGTGAACTCTGGCAGCAGGAAGGCAGGGGCTGCAAGGGAATCTGGGAGGAACAAAAGGAAAGGATGTCTGCCAGGCTCTGTCGTGGGAGGCTCTGGGGTTGAGCCCAGTCTCAGAAGGGTGTCTGGGCCTCCAGGGTTCTGAAGTTGTGATGCTGGGCAGGCCAGTCTGGAGGCTGCTCTGATGGAGGTCAGGCTGACCAAGGCACCCACCAAGGCTGGGCCAGTGACCTCAGCAGGAGATGAGGAGGGGGTTGGTGAGCGCGGGAGCTGTGGAAGCTGCTGCCGAGGGCTCTCTCTGCAAGAGCTCACAGCCAGCCAAAGCTTGGTGCAGGGCATCCAGGATGGCCGAGGGTCCACATCTCCCTTCTGGAAGGAAAGAGTAGACAGGGAGGGCAGGCCATCTTGCTCTCCGTGGCCCACAGAGCCACTCTTCCTTCTGAGGCCCTCCCTTCTCTCCCCTCCCTGACTTCCCTCTCTTGTCTCACTCCCACCAAAGACCCCAGAGAAGCAGGCTCCTAGCACCAATTTCTGACCCCGCCCTTTCAATTCCAGGGAGCGTGCAGGGTGCTAGACACACTCGAGCCTTGCCCAGCCATGGCCCTGTGAGGCGAGTGAGCAAGGGCTTGTGCCCAGTTGGTCATCCCATTAGCGTGTAAGGCCCTTTGAGGAGAGAGCTTGGCCAGGCACGTCTTGATTTCACAAGATGCCATCTGGCACCGATGTAATCCTACTGCCCTGAACCTGGTCTGAACAATAGGGGCCGAGTGCTTAAGGGAGAGACTTAAGGCTCTGGGCACGGCTGCCACTTGGCCTCTCTGTGCTTCAGTCTCTCCATCTGTGCAATGGGCACAACAACAGCACCTTCTTCAGGGGGCTGTTGTCATGATGCCCGGGATTCAAACCATGTGAGGCGCCCTCCCCAGAGCCTGGCCCATAGACAACCCTTGGGGCTTTTGACCCCACTGGCTGCTGCTTGGCTCTTCATCCCAAGACTTCTGTTTCCCTGCTCTCATCAAATAGCATTTATAGTTTTCTGAAGGCTGTTCCCAACTACACACTTTCAGGGTGGTAACAACAGTGGCGTTTTGCAGACAAGACACTCAGGACAGACAGTGCTGGGTCAGGGCCACCACCAGATGCTGTCCAGGCTCCCAGATGGGAGAGTTCTCCTACCATGCGTGGGCTCCTTGCAAGCATCCAGTGTGTTCAGCAAAATCTTCCCTAGGGCTCTTTTCGATATGTTCTGAAAAAGACATGGAGACAGGGCTGGGCTGCACTGCAGCTGCTATGTCCTCATTCAGCAGGGGGGACTTGGTGGCCCCAACGGTAACCACCACCTTCACTGTCAGCTGGTGTTGGGGCGCCCCCCCCCATCTCCCAGGCTGGGCTAATCTGGCCTGGGCCTTGCTGGTTCTGGGTCTTAGACAGTCTGGTGCACAGCTAAGAGCCTATCTAAAACTCAGGCAATCTGGATTCAGATCCCACTTTCACCTTACAGTTGCTGTCATCTTAAGTTAATTGTCTCCCAAGAAAAAGATTTTTTAATATTTATTGTTGAGAGAGAGAGGACATGAGTTGGGGAGAGGCGGAGAAAAGGGGGGACAGAGACTCCAAAGCAGGCTCTGATGCTTAACCAACGTAGCCACCCAGGTGCCCATCAAAAATTTTTTTTCTTAAATACTTTGCTGATGCTATTTAGGAAAACAACTGAGTTCTGTGCTCTGATATTTTATCATTCACCTTGCCAAGAACTTATAATAATTTGCCTCTGGATTCTCTTGGGTATTCCTGTGTAGAAGAATATGGTATGTAAGTACTGACAACTTTATGTCTTCTCATCTAATCCTTACACTTTCCCTTCTTTTTCTTGTCTTACTGCATTGGCTAGCATTTCTAGCTGGCATGCAAACAGTGACATGTGTCTTGACTCTGACTTTAGAAGGATTCCTTCTAACATTTCACCAATATGTGTGAGGTTTGTGAAAGGTAGTTGGCCGAGTGAGACTCCTTCTCTGGTAAAGGAGGGTCCTTATTGTTCTTAATTTGCTGAGGGGTTTTGTAATAAAAGTTGATCGTTATTGACTTTTCTACATCTATTGAGATAAAGATGTGGGTTTTCTCCTAGAGTAGGCAACATGGTATACGATGGTCATAGGGTTTTTTATTTTTAATCTTCATTATCTTTGAATTAGTGCAATACTTCCAACTTGGTCATGTTACATTTCTTTTAGCACTGCTACTATCTTCTTTAATATTTTTGTATCTATGTTTCAGTGTGACATTAGCTTATAATTTTCCTTTCTTTTAAAAAATTTTTTTTAACATTTACTTCTTCTATTTTAATGTTTCTTATTTATTTTTGAGAGACAGAAAGCGACAGCACGAGCAGGGGTGGGTCAGAGAAAGAGGGAGACACAGAATCAGAAGCAGGCTCCAGGCTCTGAGCCTAGCTGTCAGCACAGAGCCTGACGCGGGGCTCAAACCCACAAACTGGGAGATCCTGACCTGAGCCAAAGCCGGAAGCCAGACGTTTAACCGACTGAGCCACCCAGGTGCCCCTAACATTTACTTATTCTTGAGAGACAGCGAGAGACAGAGTGCGAATTGGAGAGGGGCAGAGAGAGACACATACACAGAACCTGAAGCAGGGTCCAGGCTCCGAGCTGTCAGCACAGAGCCCGATGTGGACCCGAGATCATGACCTGAGCCAAAGTCGGATGCTTAACCGACTGAGCCCCCCCAGGTGCCCCTATAATTTTTCCTTCTGTGCTTTTGGAATCAAAGTAATGTTCGCTTTATAAAATGAATTAGAGAGCCTCCTCTTGTTTTTAATTACCTCCCCTGAGCCTCCTTTTCTGCATCCAGAAAGTGGCAGTAACACCTGCCTACCAGTGAGGAAAGCAGGAAAGCTCAGAGCTGGGTGCCTGACACAGGCCAGTGCCCCCTCCTGAGAGCCCCTCCCCTTGCCCCGGGGCAGGGAGCCTCCTGTGAGCCTACCAGGTCCCGGAGCCTTTGCAGCAGCTGCAGCACGTCTGCCAGCTTCTCCTCCAGCAGGGACAGCCGCACCCTCTCCGTCTCCACCATCTGCAGCTCCAGCCTCAGCTGCTCATTCTCTTCCACCTTCCGCTGCAGCTCTGCCTGCGGGGGGGACCCATGGGGACTCAGCACCCACCCTGCTACCCTCTGTCCCACACTCACTGTGCCATCTGCAGGCAGGACCCACAGCTTGCCTTGACTCTTTCTCAGAAGTCATCTCATCTGGAGCCCCTTGGACTGGTAGGGGTGGGCAAAACCACCCCATCTTCCCAGTGATGGCATCAAGGCCCAGAGAAGCTGCATGTCTGGCTTAAGGCCACACAGCAAATTGGGTTAATATAAGAATATGCATATTTTGTTTTCTAGTTGAGAACTTCATCTTCCCTTCTCTCCTCTATCCATATGCTTTCTTTTCTTTTTAATTAATTTATATATTAAATTATTATTTTAATTTCAATATATATGTATATTAGGTTGCAAGCAACAGAAACCTTTGAGGCTAGTTTTAACAGAACCAGAATTCACTACCAAGCTATAGGTCATTCCCAGGACAAACCGGCGGCTGGAGAAACTCAGGGATGGGGCAGCAATGAGGGTTGGGACAGCAGGACAGTCTCAGACCTCTTGTCTAGGGAGCTGAGAAGGATATTTTTCAGCAACTTTTTCATCATCCTCAAGATGGAAAATCTCAGGAGAGGGGCCCCGTTGGGCCAGGGTGAGTCACTGGCCCACCCCTGGCCAGGGGAGCTCTGAGACCGAGTATCCAGTGGATACCCACTAGGGGGCCGATGATAGGCAGTCAGACAGTGGCACAGGGCTACCTGCCTTCTAAAGCAGGGATGTCCAGAGTAGGGTGGCCCTTGTCCTTAGCACTGATGGAGGGAAAGAGAAGCAGCTGAAGGTGAGGTGCCCTTGGGCACTGCTGGGTCTGCTTTGGGCTTTGGACAGGACAGAAAAGGTACAGTGGCCACGCCTCCTGCAGATGGGCTGGGAAGGTGGGCTTGGGGACATAACTTGTGTGCCTCAGTAATTCTCCTAACCCCCACTTCCTTGATATTTAGTTAGAAAAGGGGTGGCGCCTATGCCTTGCAGGACTGCATCAGACCACAGATCCGGCAAAACCAGTCTAGGCTGAGAATTTCAGGTAAATAAATACAAAGCAATCTTGTATCAGAACAATAGTTTGCAGAAGTGCCATGTGCCGGGGCTTGATGAAATTGTGACTCCCGATAACACATCACACTTGGTGACTGTGCAATGGGGAAGTTGCGTGGAGTAGAGCAATGTGGAAAAAATGCAAATGGAGACACCTCGTTAAGGACTACTGGGGTTGCCTGCTTGCTCTCTCCCTCCCCCTCAATAACTCTCCTTGGGGGAAGTGTCTCTCTTTTTCCCCATCTGACTTTGATGGAGCTGCTAATCCTGGAGCCTTGCCTGCCTACCACAGGGACTGGCCCAGGGACACTCACACGACTGAGGCTGGCCCCGTTGGTGTTCTTCCCTGAGAGTTAATATACTGGGCTCCTCCCCCTCTGGGCTTTCTTAGCTGGGCCAGTGGGAGCCTGGAGCTGTCTCTGGGTCCTTTCGGCACCACATGGACGAAGCCCTTCTGAAGGAGGGGAAAATGAAGCCAGCCCCAAGAGAAACAAAGAGCAGATAGGTGGAGACCACCTAGTCCGAGTCACTGGAGCCAGCTGTTTCTGAAGCTGTTCCTGCCAGCTCTGCATTCTAATAAATTCCTAGTTTGCCCTCAAGCTGTTCTGAGATGGTTCCTTTAACCTGCAACCAAAATATTCTTCACTGAATCTAAATCAAAGGAAGGCACATCTCTTGGAGTCTTGGTTTACCCATCTGTGAACAGAGCATGGGACCTGGCTGACATCCCTCAGGGCTCTTCCAGCTCCAGGCCTCTGACTCTGGGGCTCAGCTGACCTTGTCCCCAGGCGTCCCCAGAGTCTTCCCACTGCAGCCCTCGGTCCCCAGCTGCTCCACCAGCAGAGCGACGCGAGCCTCCAGCTCCCTCAGGGTACAGGCACGATCGATGCTGCCGAAGTGGCCAAAGTAAGTCGTGAGCGTCTTGGCTATCTGGTCATCACACCTGCAGCAAAGGAGAGCACTGGCACTGTGGGGCTGCTTTCCAGAGTCTGCTCCAGCCTCAGACAGAGGGTGTTGCCACCGAGTCCGTAAGCTAAGCCATGCCATGGCTCAGTACCCTCCCATGGCTCCCCATCTCATTCAGAGGGAAAGCGAAAGGCTTCACCTAATCTGCCCCCATGATCTCTCTGGCCTCCTCCTCACCCTTCTTCACTCACTGTGCTCCAGCCACAGCAACCTCCTCACTGCCCCTCCAACAGAGGGGCCACAGAGCCTTTGCACTAGCTGTCCCCCTTCCTGGAGTGCTCTTCCCTCATTGCCTTCAGGTCTTTGCTCAAATAGCACCTTCTTAGAGTGGCCTTCCTAGCATCTCCTTGCGTCTCCCTCTGTCTCTTCTGCTGCTTCACCTTTTTTCCCTCCTACTTGTCACCACTCACTAGAATAGGGGCTCTAGGAGAGCAGGGCTGCCATTTTGTCTATTGCTGCTCTCTCGGGGCCTCCTGATTTGCCTGGCACACAGCAGGTGCTTCATAAATGCCTGTTGCTGGCTTACGGGTCGGTGGTAACAATACCCCTGGAAAGTTGACAGCACTATACAGTATAATAATAAATATCCATGCTGCCCCTTGGTGGTGTACCTGCTGTGATCAAGCACCTGTTTGGCATTTTATAGCCTCAACAGCGAGTCCTCACAAAACCTGTGCCAGACAAGTGTTACTGCCCCATCTTAGAGACGAGAACACTGAGACTCAGAGGAGTCAGGTGACCTGTGTGAGGTGCCCCGGGCAGCTGGGCCTTTCTCCCCTCTAGGATGGTCATGAGGATTAAATAAGCCAGGGAGTCAGGGGCCCCAGACCTGGGCCAGGCTGGAGGGGGCACTGTAAATGCCACTGCTCACCGGAGCTGCGGGTAAGGAAGGGTCTGGTATGTCGGGGAATTATGCTTTGGGCCATGTCTTGGGATAGCAGCCAGGGGAGGGACAAGCAGCCAGTGGTCACTAAAGCTTCCCACAAAGTGTGCCTTTGCCTGTCACCCCATTTCATCCCGACACCTGGCGGGGTGGGAGGCATCTTATCACTTCCCTCCTATGTACTAGGGGGCAGACTCAGGCCTGTCAGCCTCCCAAGTTCAAGCTGTGTCACTGTGTGAAGGACTCTGTGCCTCCAGTGCCCATCCTGGACCCTCCCAGCCCCCGCAGCACACATACCCACTCCTGCAGCTGGAGAGGCCAGCCAGCAGCGCCTTGACCTTGGCCAGTGACCTCTGCTTTTCCTGCCACTTCTCCTCACCCTCCTCTTCCTCGTCAGAGGCAGCCTGGCCCTCCACGGAGCGGAACAGCTGCCCATCCACTGCTGGAAAAACACTGGATGTGGGGACAAGGGACAGAGGGAGGGAACCGGGCAGCCAGCCCAGCCCAGGGGGAGGGGGGATGGGCTGTGCCGAGGGGAGAGCCGGGCCCTGGCATGATTACCCCCATTTCCAGACAGCTGCTGCCCCACCCTCCATGCTCCTGCGAGGGGAGGCCATCAAGGCCAGTGTGGCCCCTCCACCCCCGCAAGTGCCTGGCCCAGGAGCTGAGTTGCCCAACCAGGGCCCCCACCCCTGATGTTTTACTTGGGACCCTGGGAGAGAGAGAAGCCCTTTATCTTCTCCGCTCTCTAAGATTACACAGCCAGCCGAGATCTGTCTGTGTCCTCAGGGATGTGACATTATGTCCATGTTAGGATGTGGCGATCCCCGCCAGCGAAGCCGTGGGGCTGCGCTCGGGGCTCTGTGCACCACGTTGAACGCGTTTTCAGCTCCAGGGAGCTGCATGCCTCTAACACGTGGGCGGAGGGGGGGAATGCAGAGGAGGAGTTGTCATAAGCGTGACTCTGTGATCCCCAATGTGGCTGTGTCTGGTTGATGTTGTCCAGTCTGGCCGCGAGTTGGAAGCCCCAGGGTCTGTTGCAGCCGCCTGGTGTCCGGCCGCCCAGCGTCAGGCTCCATCTCCGGGGAGGGGGGGTAGCCCCCCGAATCTCTTTCCAGGGAAGCCCTCCCTCTCCTCCCCACTCCACCCCAGCCCAGGGGATGCACGAGTCCTGCCTGGCCAGGCGGAGTGAAGACGACGCGGCCACAGCCAGGGTGGCCAAGGGGAGTGGGGCCAAAATCTGATTCAAGATTTTGTGCCTGCATTCCTCCCACACCTGGGAGCCGAGGGCGTGGGTCTGGAGCTGTGTGCTCGGTGTGGGGGGAGCACCTTCCGCTCAATGGGTCCACGAAGGCAGGGCAGCAAGGGATGCAGTTCTAGTGACATCTTGGCTGTGCTCAAAGCTTGGACTTTCTAATTCGTTCCCTGCACCGTATGTCCCATCTACCTCGAGCCAGTTTGACAGTGGCAATGGCCTGACCCACAGACCGTGTCCTGAACAGCAAAGCTGTGTACCCCTGCCCCCCAGAGAGGGAGAGGAGAATCAGAAGCAGCAGGTCATGGGTGGGCCTGTGCATCTGTATTTTTCAAAGGCTCCTGGGTAATCCTAGTCACATGACAGGCTTGGGAACCACTGACTCAGGTAGCCTGACTTGAAACACCAGCCTCTCCAGCACTGGGCTCAGGGCCGTTCGGTTTTGTTTCGGTGGAAACGGTCCTGGACCAAACAGAATGAGGCTCGAGGTGACTGGTGGTCCATGACGTCTTAGTTTCGAGAATCGTGTTCCTAGTGTTGGCGATTTGTTTCTCGTCCTGGGGATTTCCTGATGCTATGTGTGTGCATGTGTGTTGTGTATGTGTGTGTGTGTGGTATGATTACTGTCACGGTCACTAACACATCCTGGTGTCCGAGGCAGGGGCAGGCAAGGGGCTTCGAAGATGAAGGGGAAGGAATGCACCCAGCAGCCCCTCACGCCCACCCACGGCTGAGCCCAGTGAGCACTGGGCGCCATCCTAGGCTGCGTGTCTCTCCTTTCCACCTGGTGCTCCACACCCACCAGGCCCGGGTTCTTAAGATGACGGGTCTTCTCCAGCTCCTGATTACACACCTTTGATGATGGGGAACTCACTCCACCTCAGCTCCCTGGGCACCCAACCCATCCCTCCATGGGACTGAAAGGAGACAGGTCCTTCCCTCACTGAGCTGGAATGTGTCCCTGGAGCCCCTGCTCTCCTACCAGATGTCTGTGCTCTCGGGTCTGGGGAAGGGGGACTTGGGGACTCAGAAAGCCCAGCCTCAGCCCATAGCAGGGATGGGGGGTCTGTTTGGAGGCCAGATGGCAGCATCAGTGCACACAGTGCCCTGGGCACAGCAGATCAATCGTGAGCAAGCCCTGAGTGTGCAAGGACAAACCTTCATCCAGGGCTCTGTTCCCAGAGCTGCCGTCTAACCGCCAGGCTCCCTCTGGAGGGGTGTCCGAGCTTCTGGTCACACTGTCCTCAGGCTCATCTCTCTTGGCTTCTAGCTCTGGGCTGGCTTGTGAGGAGACTGGGAACTGGGTGCCTTCTGATCTGTGGGCAGGGGAGAAGACACAGGTGCTGAGGGGCGGGAGGGGGCTTGGCCAGCTCCCTGCAGGGCGTGCAAGGTGTGGACGCACCTGCTTCCACTGCTTCCTCTGTCTACGATGTGCCCTGTGGTTGACCCTCCTGGCTTCCTACCCAATGCGCAGCATGTCAGAACCAGCCTTCCATGACAGACCTTCACTGTCCCCACGTCCCTCACATTTAAGGCTCAGGCTGTAATCTAATTTTAGCCACGGAAACTTCTGAGGTACCTCTGGAATAGATTTTTATCCCTCACTAAAAGTAAATCAGGAAAGAAAATGCCCTTCCTTCTTGCCTTTGGACATTGTCATGTGGATATGTTTGAAGCGGTGGCAGCCATTTTGTGACCTTGAGGAGATGGCTGAGAATTGTAGAGTAGTTGAACAAGAGCCCTGATAGCTTTCACCTGCTGAGTTAACGAGTTCTGGACCTCTCATGCCGGACTTCTTATTATGGGTGAGACTTTTTTTTTTAAGTTTTTAAATTTATTTTTGAGAGACAGAGACAGTGCGAGCAGGGGAGGATCAGAGAGAGGGGGGTACAGAATCTGAAGCAGGCTCCAGGCTCTGAGCGAGCTGTCAGCACAGAGCCTGACGGAGGGTTCAAACCCACGAACCGTGAGATCATGACCTGAGCCGAAGTTGGATGCTCAACTAACTGAGCCAAGGCGCCCCAAGACGTTTTTTTTTAAAGTCTTAATTGTTTCAGTTACTTTTAATTGGGCTTTGGATAACCTACTTTAACCTCATCAATCAATGTTCTTGATATTCTGAGGTCCCCACTTGAATATTCATGGTCTATGTCACTGCCTTTGTAAAATCAAGGAAAAAAAAGAAAAACAAATCTATCCTAACACGAAAGTATTCACTAATGAACTGGCTGCTTCTTAAACTAGTCCTTCCCCCTCCTTCATTTTACACCCACATCTGTCTCTCAGCTCTTCAGAATCTGTTGTTACTCAGTCTCTCCCCGTCAGATGGAATGGTCAAGTAGAAAAGGTCTGTGAAGTGAAATTGCGCCTCTTGAGAAAGGAGCGGTGGTGGGATGTCGTTGACGAGGGCACCGGGGAACCGTGGGACTTCCAGGCAAAAGCACGGATGGCTGGAACGTGGCAGAGTTAGGCCAGTTTACAACCAAATGAGAGAAAAATCGGGAGGATTGCGAAGGGCCAGGAGCACAAGAGACCGGAGGACTAGGAAAAGTCCTTAGAAAAAGCTTACAAAACTCTCAGATATTTTTGCAAAAGAGACCCTCCACACGATCAAGCTGCAAAAACAAGAAAACATGAAGTTAAGGATGCCCATTATGTTTTCACGCAATTTTGTTGGAAAAAGTGTTCCAGAAGGAATCTAATCAACTCAGAAATGGTCTACATCTAAAAATCAGTGCACTGACCTGCAGTCATGAAGATTCCTTTTAAAAATGAATGAAAAATGAGCAATCGACCTGCCGTGTGACCCAGGAGACCACTTCTGGACATATACCCCAAAGATCTGAAAGCAGGGACTCAAGCAGATGTTGGCACACCCTTGTCCACAGTAGCATGATTCACAGTAGCCAAAAGGTAGAAGTGACCCAAGTGTCACTGGTGGATGAATGGTGTGGTCAGTCCATACGATGCAATATTATCCAGCCTTCAAGAGGGAAGGAAATACTGACACACGCTACAACATGATGAAACTTGAGGACATGGTGCTCAGCGCGAGAAGCCAGTCATCAAAAGACAAACGCTGTATGACCCCAGGTCTATGAGGTCCTTAGACAGTCAGATTCCTGGAGACGGAAAGTAGTAGGTGGGTGTTGGGGGCAGGGGAGTTAGTGTTTAATGGGGACAAAGTTCCATTTTGGGAAGATGAAAAAGGTTCTGTGGATGGGGAGGAGGGATGGGTGCCTAACAGTGTGAATGGACTTAACGCCACTGAACTGGACACCAAAAGGTGGCTACAATGGTAAGTTGCATGTTATGTATACATTTTACAATGAAAAAAAAAAAAGAATTAACTAAGCCCTACAACAAACTCACTTGAATCCATTTTGGGTTTATTTTTCAAGTTAAAGCCTCAATCAAATCAGACACAGGCCACTCTCTTTGGTCCTCACTTCAGTGGATTTCCCCGGGACAAAATATTATTGGATACCAAGGACCCTTCTTCTCAGTTCAGGAGTTGCTGTTTGGAGTCACCGGCCAGACCTTGCCCTCCCAGACCACTGTAAAGGTAGAAGCCATATAACACCGCAGATGATGCAGGGGGCATTGGTTCCAACCCTGGCCTTGCCGACGGGGGCCTGGCAGTGGGACCTGGTCCCCATTTTGCAGATGGCCCCTGGAGCTCATGACCTCTGAAGTCCTCCCTTCTCGGCTTGTGTTCTGGAGATCAGGACAGCGTGAGTAGTCAGGAGCCAGCTTGGCCAGCATGCATGTCAGGGAAATGACAGCAGCTGTTCCAGAGTGATGGGGACACGGGCACGAGGCACTGCAGAGTCCCAGCGGATGTGGGTGCCTGGGGTTTGTTGGGTGGATTTAGCATCTGGAGGACTGACTGCTGAGCCAAACAAGAGGGGACATGTGAGGCTGCACTCGGCGGGGGTGGGGGGCACCCAGCATTTCTTCCCCATTAGTGACAGCTCCCCCTCCCCCAACTGCCACCCAGATGTCTCACCTGCTCATCTACCCCTACCTTAAGTAACTCATCTGCTCAGAGCAGGGCACGACATGTGGCCCCTCTCCATGCTAATTAGCATGATCCCATCCCTGGTCACCGTGATTGGCCCAGGCCTGCATAGGTAGCCACTGAGATGCAAGTAACTGTCTGCCAGCTTTTCTAGCCACGTGGGGGCTTCCTGCCTGGGGAGGTCTGAGAATAAAGTCGGTGATGTGACATCCCAGGGGGGCTGCCTGGAGATGCAGGGAGCCTCAGATAGAACCTGAAGATGACGACAGAAATGAGGCCCTTATTGGCATGATTTGAGTTGCTGGATCAGGCTCTGCAGGGCTAACCCTAAACTTTTATGTGTTTTTTTAAATTAAAAAAAAATTTTTTTATTTTGGAGAGAGAGTGAGCACGTGCATGGAATAGGGGCAGAGAGAGAGAGGGAGAGACAGAGAGAGAGAATCCCAAGCAGGTTCTACAGTTAGTGCAGAGCCCAACACAGGGCGGGATCCCATGACCCTGGGATCATGACATGAGCGGAAATCAAGAGTTGGATGCTCAACTGACTGAGCCACCCAGGTGCCTCTAAACTTCTGTGTTTTTTTAAAAAAATTTTTAATGTTTTTTATTTATTTTTGAGAGACAGAGATAGCACGAGCAGGGGAGGGTCAGAGAGAGGGAGACACAGAATCTGAAGCAGGCTTCAGGCCTGAGCTGTCAGCACAGAGCCTGATGTGGGGCTCAAACCCACGAACCATGAGATCATGACCTGAGCTGAAGCCAGACGCTTAACCCACTGAGCCACCCAGGCGCCCCAACTTCTGTGTTTTGTAAGCCAGGAACTCTGACCGATGAAGTCCTGTATTCAAGCTTTGGTAACACAAGTCCAGAACAGGGATCTGGCTTGGCAGCAGTCAGTGTGAAAACACCATGGGTGGGTATTGTTGTTTAAGCATGACACCCTGTGAGGTTTCCAAAGGTTTACACAGCTTGGAGAAGAGAAGACACAAGGGTAGGGGGTCACTGTTTCCAAGAGCCTTTTTATAGCCCCAGAAGGCGGTGCTTGACCAGGATGACGGGGAAGCAAAGATGAGATTTGGAGAATCCTAAGGAGGCTGTTTTAGCTCACTGTGAGGAACAACTTTCTTACAGAGACTGGTGGCCAAGAACAGAATGGGCTGTCTTGTAAGGTAATGAGCTTCTGGGCTGAGGAGGTATGTAAGGAGGGAAGGGACTTCAATGGCTGGAATTTTGAATAGAGTTGAAGGCTAAACTTGACAATATCATCTTCCCACTCTGAAATGCTGCTCCCTCCACCCCTAAATTATTTAAGGGCTTCAAGACGCAAATGAGATGGAGGCCCAGCCCTTAGTTCCCCAGGGAGACCGAGTGTGCGCTACTCTTGTCTACTACTCTTGTAATTGGTATTTGACTGAATCTCTCATTACCCCCTTTTCTGCTGATTTACTCCAGAGGGTAATTCGCATAGTTACATAAATGTGCTGTAATATCTCCACCTTAATACCAAAAGCAAAAGCCAATGAACAGACAAAATAATCCTCCCTGGCATCCCTGGCATACAGCTTCTGCTGCCTACCACCTGTTTCTCTGTCCTGTTTAGAGCAGAACGTCTTGAAAGTGTTGCCTCCGCTACACATGCCGTTCCGATCCCACCCTGGCACCCATGGCTGCTGTCCTGCGGTACCCGGTGGCCACTCCTCAGCGCCCATCTCATCTGGCCAGAGAAACAAACACTTCATAGTGCACGTTTCATTTTTTCATTTTTATTTGTTTATATTTAAGTAAGTAATTTTATTTTTTATTTATTAAAATAACTTTTTAAACATTTGCTTATTTTTGAGAGACAGAGAGCGACAGAGAACGAGCAGGGGAGGGGCAGGGAGAGAGGGAGACACAGAATCCGAAGCAGGCTCCAGGCTCTGAGCTGTCAGCACAGAGCCTCATGTGGGGCTTGAACCCACAAACCATGAGATCGTGACCTGAGCTGATATGGGATACTTAACCAACTGAGCCACCCAGGCACCCTTAATTAAGTAATTTGATAGAGAGAGAGACAGAGAGAGAGAGAGAGAGAGAGAGAGAGAGAGGGAGAGAGGGAGAGAGCATGAGCAAGGAAAAGGGGCGGATGTGGGGAGAGAGAGAGAGACAGATGGACAAAAAATCTCAGGCAGGCTCCAAGTTCAATGTGGAGCCCAACTCAGGGCTCAATCCTACAACCCTGGGATCATGACCTGAGCTAAAATCAAGAGTCAGATCCTTAAGGCTCAACCTATTGAGCCATCCAGGTGCCCCCCATAGTGCACATCTCATAGGCACATCTCATAGGGTACATTTCATGAACACCACTATATAGAAAGCAATGAACACGTCATTACTCCCGCGCCTGGTCATTTCTTCAGGTGGCTTCCCGGAGACAGCTCATCCCTCCCTGTGCTCCTCCTTGTCTCCCTCTCCTCCTCCTCTGTGCTAGCTGCCATGCCCTCAGACCCCACTTGAGAATGTCTTTATATCCATTTACTCTAGAAGGGGGTCTCAGCCGATGCTGTGGCTTTAAGAGCTGATGACTTGCAGATGTATCTCCAGCTTTGGCCTCTGGGATCCAGTTCCATGACACCTTTGCAGCTAATGGCTGCCCTGGCATTTCCACTGGGGTGTCCCATAGGCATTGCACATGCTTCCTATATCCCCGTCTTTCTCCATCTGCTCCCCCTGCTTCCGCTCAGTAAGAAGCGCCATCACCCCTGTGGCCCCCAAAGTGGAGGTCCTATGTGAGGGTGGAGAGTCTGGCCCATCTCTCAGGGGACAGGAAGGAGAGGGCCATTGTAAAATGCTATTTTGTGGCCACTCCAATGCTAGGTTTGTGCAGGTGAGGACATGAGGAGGAGTGGGGGGGATGGGGTACAGCCCCTGCCCTCAGTGGATTTCTGGGTGGCAGGGAAGCCAGAGCCTTCGCCCTTCAGGACAGTGCCCGCTGGACACAGGGCCACATGCTCACATAGACAAGGACGGCACTGGGCCTGCTGAGCAGGGAAGGGCTCCTAGAGGAGGTGGGACTTGGGATTGACTGCAATGAAAGAGGCTTGGGCGGAGGAGGAAAGGCAGCAGGCGTGTTTGGGGACAGATCGGGGCAGCAGGGCCAGAGAAGACCAGAAAGGGCTGAGCAGGCCCTGCAGGGGCACCCCAACTCTGGGCTGGCCCTTATGGGTGCTATTTTGAGTACCTCTTAGGGACTTAGGAGGTTGATATCTCTCAGAGGAGGAAAAGGTTAAGTCACAGAGGTGGTCGAGGGCCAGCAGAGGTCTGGACCTGAGTCCATCCTCTCCAAAGCCTGACCTGACCTTGTTCTGTTGTCGGGTGTCTAGGTCACCAGGCCTTGGAAAGTCCCACATCGTATAGATGATGGAAGCCAGTGGACGTTTGCAGTTATTAGGTTGAACCACACAGAATTGCTGAGTTTTGCTGCTTTTTGTTTTTGTTTTGTTTTGTTTTTTGAGAGAGAGCACGTGTGCGAGAAAGCACAAAGGGGATAGTGGCACAGAGAGAGAGAGAGTGAGTCAGAGAATCCGAAGCAGGCTCTGTGCTGTCAGCTCAGAGCCCAATGTGGGGCTTGGACCCACAAACCACGAGATCATGACCTGAGCCAAAACTGGACACTTAACCAACTGAGTCACCCAGGCTCCCAGGTTTGCTGATTTTGACCTGCAGAAGAGCAATTTAAAGTGGTTTGATCTGATAAGACATGTCTGTATAAGGTTTTTCAGTTGATCGGCTGCAAATCTGTCACTTGAGGAGTGAGAATCCTGGTTTGGGAGAGGCTTTGTTAGAATTTTCTGGGCCTACAGGGTTCCTGGCTGGTTTGGTTGGTGGAGCACGTGACTCTTGATCTTGGGGTTGTGAGTTCAAGCCCTGTGATGGATGTAGAGATTAGTTCGAAATAAAAAGCCTAAAAAAAAAAAAGAAAAGAAAAAGAAAAAAGGGTTTTCTGAGCCTACAAATCTGATAGCCATCAGCCCTAGGACTGGTCCCTTAGGGTTGGCTCTGGGAAGAGCCCTTCACTCTCCCCTCTCCAATGCCAATGCCACTTCCTCTCAGAACTGCCCCCTCTCACCTGGCCTCCCAGAGCTCCCACGCTCTCAGGTGTCCCGTTATGATGTGTCCCTCACCAGAGTTTCCTCTGGGCATACAGCACAGGGACGAAGCGGCCCAATAAGAATTGGTTGAATGAATTAGTGAAGGAGAGCGTGAATGAATGAAGCCATTGGCAGTAGTTGGGGTGAGGAAGAGAAACGGTAGGTCTGGGCTGGACAAGTCCTGAGCCTGGGTGAGGATCCTGGGGTCCCCTCTTGCCTTCTTCTCTTAGATTGTTACAGAAAGGACAGAGAGGAGAGTACTCCATGTGAAGCCACAAGACCTGGGTGGCACCTCAGCTCTGATCAGCTTTTCCTGTGGATCGGGGGCTCATCTCCCTGCCCGCCTCACTGAGGGGGGACCCTCAAAGTGGGAGGATGGCGTGCTTTCTTCAACTGCAGGCCTATCTGCTCACCGACCCTACTGCTTACTCATCTAGGCTTCCTTTATGAGGAGACAGGATTACCAGCTGCGACAAGCTGGTATCTTTTTTTTAAGGTTTTTTAAAATTTATTTTTGAGAGACAGAGAGAGACAGCGCGAGCAGGGGAGGGGCAGAGAGAGAGGGAGACACAGAATCCGAAGCAGGCTCCAGGTTCTGAGCTGTCAGCACAGAGCCCGACGTGGGGCTCAAACCCACGAACATGAGAGATCATGACCTGAGCTGAAGCTGGACGCCCAACCAACCGAGCCACCCAGGCGCCCCAACAAGCCGGTATCTTATCCTACAGACAAAGCAACAAAAAAATACATAAAACGACAATAAAACAAAGTGGGGTCAATTCTAGCCAGCCCTGATTTTTCTGTCTGCTTCGGAACTTGATGCTGCTCTTTCTCCCTTAAAATGCGGGTCAGCACCGAGGCACTAGAGATTCGCCGTTCCAAACCAGGACTGAGAAGGCCCAGCCTCCTTGCTCCGTGCCTCCCTGGCCTCTGACCCCTTCTGTGCCTCTGCACCACTTTCCTTTGGAGAAATTGGAGGTGGGCAGGGGGACCCCTGTGACTGCAGAGGTCCTGTCACTCAGTGGGCACTGGAGAAGGACCTCCCTCCCAGCTCCAGGCGGTCCTGGGGCAGGGTGGGCCCTGGAGGCTGTCTGTTGTCCCCTGACACCCTTCGGAGGCTGTCCACTGGCCCCTTACCCCCTCACTTTTAGATAGACCCGAGTCGTCGTGGTCGTGTGTGGCTGGGCGTTCCCTCTGGCTGTCCACATCTGTGCACTTCTCGGAGCCTGGGGTGAACCTCTGATTTCTCCCTCCTGGTGAAGGCTGACGGCCACATCTGGCCACCAGCCCAGCGGCTTACGCAACCTGACGAAGGCCAGATGTGGCTCTTCCTCCAGTCCCGCATCTCCCAGCTCTCGGCTCAAGGTCCCCGACAGACGGGTCCCTTTCTCAGGCTCTGTGATGCCGAGAGGAGTCTCAGGGACTGCCACATCTGGGTTGTGCCCCGCAGGACAGTAGCTTTGCAGTGTGACCGCCTGGGTCTTCGTTTCATTCCCCCACTCACTCACCAGTAAACACGGAGGGGCCCTGGGTCCCAGGAGAATACAGTGAAACAACACAGTCCTTCCAAACCTGGGGCACTCTGGCCTCCAGCAGCATTTGAGGCCGTTTGAGGTGACGCTCAGATGAACAGCTGCATGCGTGTGTTTTAAACAGTGAAGCATTTATTTTACTGTGTGTTAAACACAATTCACAAGCACACTAAACAATTTTAGTTTGACATGTATGACAGTGTTATGCCTTTCTTTTCTTTCTAAAAAATGTTTATTTTGAGAGAGAGAGAGGACGAGCACAAGCAGGGGAGGGGCAAAGAAAGAGAGAGAGTGGGCTCCACACTGTTACCACAGAGCCTGACATGTGGCTTGAATTTACGAACCATGAGTCATGACCTGAGCTGAGGTCAAGAGTTGGAGGCTTACCTGACTAAGCCACTCAGGCACCCCCAAAATTTTTGTTTATTTTGAGAGAAAGAGAGAGAGAGCAAGCAAGCATGAGCAGGGAGGGGCAGAGAAAGAGGGAGAGAGGATCTCAAGTGGGCTCCGTGCTGTCTGCTCAGAGCCTGATGCAAGGCTCAATCCCACACCCCTGGGATCATGACCTGAGCTGAAATCAAGAGTCTAATGCTCGACAGACTGAGCCATCCAGGCGCCTCTATCTTTCTTTTAAATACATTTATTTAAGTAAAAAGAGTAAGATGATTTAAGGAAAAATATTAATCAAATAATAATAAAAGAGGTGCTATGTAGACAAGGCAAAAAAATGACACCGAGCCTAGGAGAGTGTCCCAAGCTTGGCGAACGTTTAACACACAGTGAGGTCTGGGCACCGTGAGAGCAGTGCTCTTTACCGCCTCCGCCACTCCATCTGCCCCTCCCGGGAGGGGACCCCTTCTCGAAATATGGGCACCCTCTTTTTAAAAAAATTTTAAATGTTTTATTTATTTTTGAGAGAGAGAGAGAGGAGACAGTGTGAGCAGGGGAGGGTCAGAGGGAGAGGGAGACACAGAATCCAAAGCAGGCTCCAGGCTCTGAGCTGTCAGCACAGAGCCCGATGCAAGGATCGAACCCACGAACCGTGAGATCACGCCCTGAGCCGGAGCTGGACGCTTAACTGAGTCCCCAAGGTGTCCCACCCTCTTTTTAAAATGGCTATTTTGGAATGGCCCTAAATGAGCTAGATAAGAAATATAGTCAATCCTCACAAATACTTTGAAAAAATTAATGTAATGCGCTAACAGTGATTTAAAGGAGAAAGGAATTTTATAATATACATTTCAGTATGGAAATTCTCACACCCAACGATTTTATTTTTAGATGGTTAAACCTGCTCATCACAGGTTTTTTAAATTTTAATTTTTTTCATTTTTAAATTTAATTTTTTTAAAATGAAAGTATAAACAAGGCAATGTTACACTCGTTTCAGGTGTAAGGCAGTGATTGTGCATTCCGCTGTGCTCACCACACATGGAGCTGCTCTCTGTCACCATATGACACTGTTCAGTTCCAGGGATTGTATTCCTGTACCTTCGTCCCATGACTTACTCATTCCATAACTGCGAGTCTGTATTTCCCCCTTCCCTTCACCCATCATGCCCATCCCCCCACCCCTCCACTCTGACAGCTATCAGATTCTTCTCTGTATTTATGGGTCTGTTTCTGCTTTTTGTTTGTTTTGTTATAATGGCTAGGTTTGAATTTGAGAGTAGTGACATAATATTCAGTAGCACATTGTTGACATTCCTTCCCTATATTTGGCATTTTGAAATAAGGGCTAAGAAAGTATATTCAGATGTATGGATGGATAGGTGGATGGATGGATGGATGGATGGATAGGTGAATGGATGGGAGGACACACGGGTAGATAGATGTGTAGACTCATCGGGACACAGCATAATGAATGTCAGTGGTCACAGACATTCCACATCAGCTGGTTAAGCACAAGTGTGGTCAGTGTCTAGGATGTGGTTCTGAAATGATGAGCTACTCTTGGAAAACTCCAAAGAAAACAAAGTATAACCTTCCCACCACTCACACAGCATTGCATTCTTGGGAAATCCTGGTACATTAGAACTGTGCCAAAAATGTGTGGTTCTATGTCAAGCAGAGTTAGATCCCAGTCTCAGATTATTGTAGTGAAAGCACGTTTTTCACAGAATGAATGTCCAGACATTCATTGGAAGTTGTGTGGGGTACACAGGCAATCCGGGGTTGTACTGGACCTGTGCAGAGGTTTGTATCCCTGGGCAGGCTCTCCTCAAGGGCCAGGAACACCGCACTCTCCCCCTATTCATTGAGACAAACACTCCCTCCCCACAAGTTTCCAGAACATCCCTGGGGAAGTTGCTGCTTCCAGAGAGATGCCCTATTCCTCTCTCCTTGATCCTCTGTTCTAACCTCAGGTCGCACTGGCCATGGCAGCCTCCCTCTGAGCCTGCCTCTAGGCTGCCTCATGGGGGACTGTAAGGTGCCCAACTGATGGATCTGGACTTGGAGGCTGCCAGGTCAGCGACGTGGACCATGCCAGTGCCCTGGGGAAGCACCCAGGGTCTCCATCTGCCAGTCTCCGCTGGCCTATGGCCAACCTGGCCCCCTCCCCACATGGCCTCTGGGCTTGCAGAACCACACAGGATGGAGGATTGGCTTGTATCTATTTACTCCTGGGCCAGCCTCTCCATCAAGGGTGCCCTCATCAAGTCCCTTTCCCTCACCGAGACTCAGACGCTTCAAGCTTTTAAATGGAGAGATCCCCGTGCTCATGGATGAGAGCCAGGGCTAAGTGCGGGATGCATGCCCTGTTCAAACCGTAAGCGCCCGTGCAGCTTTTGTTAGTTCCCACCCTCGGTTCACAACTGCCTCCTCTCCGGAGGTTCATTTTGTTTTCCAAAAACCTCAAATAAATGCTTGAGCGCAGGGCGAGGCCCACAGTTTCTTAATCAGACCTGTGCCATCGAATATGGTGGCCACCTGTCACCCTGGGCTACTGAAATTTAAGCTAATTACAGTGAAATCAAGTGAAAGGTTCAGCTCCTCAGTCATGCTAGCCACATGTCAAGTGCTCAGGATCCACATGTGGCTTATGGCTACCATATTGGACAGTGCAGATATAAGCCATTTACAATACTGCAGAAAGTTCTATTGGACAGCACTGAGGTTATGGTAAAAAGGTAATGACTCGCAGTCATTTTGCCTGGAACTGTGAGTCTCACTCATATGCCACCTGTTCAATTCACTTTACATTCCTGCAGTGATAATTCTGCTTAAATTGCAATGATCTGAACCTAGAAATTGACCCTGTTGTATGTATAAACAAAATATATCCCAAGTGGGTTCCTACCATCAGCCAACGCACCCCTTTCTACATGGAAAAACTCAAGCCGGGTCCCTGTCTATATCATTTGAAAGGGTGGACTTTGGGTGGATTAAAGACTTAAATGTGAAAGGCAGAATTAAAATAGAACATATGGGGCACCTGGGTGGGTCAATCGGTTGAGCATCTGACTTCAGCTCAGGTCATCATCTCACAGTTCGTGGGTTCGAACCCCGTGTCAGGCTCTGTGCTGACTGCTCGGAGCCTGGAGCTTGCTTCGGATTCTGTGTCTCCTTCTCTCCCTGCCCCTTCTCAACTCGCATACTGTCTCACTCTCTCAAAAACAAATATATGCAGAAAAAAAATAGAACATACAGCAGGATGAGTGGCTTTGAGACATAGGGGTGGGCGACAGCTCAAACAAAAACTCCAAAGCAAAAATCACAAGGCCCAAAGCATTTAGATGAAATTGATTGCATCAAAGAAGACATGGGAGCTGCCAGTGTCCCTTGGCCAAGTCCCATGTAAGCCTCTCACCACCCAGCAACTCCTCCCTGGGGTATATTTTCTGGGGAAAGTTCTTGCACCCGTCTGCAGAAGGGGGCTCACCAGTGTCGTCTGGGGAGGTGGGGGCTGGGAGGCAGCTCTGGGATTGGATGGGCCACTCACCACGGGCAGCCGTGTACACAGCCAGGGTGTCTGAAACATACACCGCTGAGTGAGAAACACACGGCGCAGAGAGAGACATGGAACACAGTGGTGCTATGGACGCAGGACACAGACACAGAAGCATGCGTTTTGCAACAACACAGTAACAGGAAGCTATGTGGAACTCATACGAGAATGGCTGCCAATAGGGCACATAGGGAAGGGGGACGAAAAGGGGAAAAAATACCCATTCCTATCCCTGCTCCAACCCAAGTCTCCCGTTCAGAATATGCAAGTTTCCAAGTGTCGGAATAAATGTTTGCCAATGACCAGCACAGCAGTTGTAGGACATTACCATTTAACTCAGGGGCTGGCCAGCTTCTCCTGCGGGGGCTCCGCCTTTCTCGCTACAGATAATCCATAAGGAATTGAATACGGCTGTGCTCCAATCAGACTTTATTTTATGGATACTGACATTTGAGAGATCACGGAGTTCTTCTGCATCAGAAAGATTGTTCCTTTTTGTGTATCCAACCATGGGAAGAGGTTGAAATCGTAGTTTACGTCAGGTCTATACACTGGCACATGAGATTTGGCTGCAGTTTGTGAGCTCCTGATTTAGCTGATGACTTTTGCCCTCATTGGACAAAACTTTGTCCTGGGAAAATGTGTTTAATGAGTGTGGGAGACAGAGGGCCGGCCAGCCAGCACCCTCTGGATCTGCAGAGCACTGAGTGGGGATATGGAGCAGAGTAACCATCTGGCTATGGCCGGAAAGACGGCCCTGAGGGGCGTGGGGACTTCCTGAACGGGCAGCACAGCATACCCATCTGGGTCGGTAGGAGGGTGGGATGTTGTTTGTAGCTGATGCTAAGGGAGTGGGTGACAGCCTGCGGGATACACGTTCATATGTGGGTGCAGGCTCACTCGAGCTCACTGGTGGTGTCCTATGGCAGAGGGTGGTGGGTGGCAGGACAGGATTCTGGCAGCCTGCTCCTGGACCAGCTGGGTCAGCTCTGCCTTGCTTTCGACCTGAGTCTGTCCCTCCGATGGGCCCATTGACTGTGCTGGCCCCTGACATCCTGCCAACTAATTCCCTTCCGGCTTCAGTGAGCTGGAATCACTTTGTGTTTGCAGCCATGCCTCCCACCCCTGACTGGTATGGCCTTGAGCAATTCATGTCACCTTTCTAACCTTCAACTGTCTTTCCACAGAAATGTCTTACATGGGGTGCACCATGGTTCCCATAGGGCAGGTGGAGTTTCTAGCAATGGCTCAAGGTTCGTGTAGCCCAGGGCTATGGGGAGGTATCATTCTCCTGATGTTGTTACGTCATGTAGGTCCAGCTAACCTCCAGGGGGTTAATGTTCCCATCTAGTCGCACGAATCTCTTTAAAAACAGAGAGCTCTCTTGGGGCGCCTATGCGGCTCAGTTGGTTGAGCATCCGCCTTTGGCTCCGGTCACGATCTCTTAAAGTTTGTGGGTTCGAGCCCCTCGTCGGGCTCTGTGCTGACAGCTCAGAGCCTGAAGCCTGCTTTGGATTCTGTGTCTCCCTCTCTCTCTGACCCTCCTCCACTAATGCTCTGTCTCTCTCTGTCTCTCTCTCAAAAGTAAAATTTAAAAACAGAGAACTCTCTTCTCCAAAGAGGACGTGAGGGAGACCTGAAGTGTGAGAAGGACTTAGGTCCTTGCTGGCTGGAAGGTGAATGGGGCCACACAAGGTGGAGTGTGGACAGTGACCCTGGAGCTGACAGCCAGCAAGGAAACTGGGATCTCAGTCCTACAACCGAGAGAAACGTGATTCTGCTGATGCTCAAGTCTGGAAACGTGTTCTCCCCCTGAGCCTCTATACTTAGCTACTGACACCTTGATTTCAACCTTGTGGGAGCCTAAGGAGAACCAAGCCAAGCCTGCCTGGCTTCTGGCCTACACAACGGGTAGATCGGGCCTGAGATCATCAACGGGTGCTGTTTCAAGCCACTAAGTTTGTGGTAATTTGTTATAGTTGCATAGAAACCAAACACTACGGCCAAACAGACGCACCCAGTCTGCATTGTTGGCACAAACAACCTCAATTACCTTTCCGGCACTTAGTGGACATGTGCTTCTGGAGAAGAGATCTGATTGGGCTGTGTTGATCATGATAATTTGATAATCCCCCCCCCCCCACAGGGATTGGTTTTGGGATAGGCAGGTGATGTGCTTCTGGCCAATAAAAGGGGAAGGGAAGTGCTCCAGGCTGATCTCTGGAAAAGGGAAGCCCAAGGAGGAAGTTATTTTTCTGTCTGTGGATGTGGGAGTGATGCCTGAGGCCATGGCAGCCATATTGTGACCATTAAGGGGCCTTGCCGAGAGGCCAAGAAGAGGAAGACAGTGTGGGAAGATGAAGAACTGTAATCTTTGTAGACATTGCTGAGTTTCAAGGAAACTGCTTTTCCCTGGACTTCTTATGGGTGGTCATCAGTGTCCTTAAGGTTTAGTCCATTTGGAGTTGGGTTTTCTGTTTCTTGCAGCCTCTAGTGTTACCACTGAAAATGGCTCACAGCACTGCTTGGGGGTTAAGTGAGGTTGTCCACGGGAAGCTCTTAGCCTGGTGCCTCATGGCCAGCAGGCTTAGTGCCACTCGCCTCCTCCCTTAGTCCTGGGGTGAGTCAGGGTTCAAGTGGAGGACTGGGGCCAGTCGGGACTTTGATCTGTGTCTATGCCTGTGGCTACAGCACTGTCTCGAGCTTTATTCCAAGGAACTGGCTTCTGTGACTGGGGGCTGGCTCAGCCCGTCTGAAGTCAACAGGAGGGGGAGATGACAGGCAGGCTGGGGACCCCTGGGCAGAGGCAGGAGGTCTAGTCAGAGGCAGAACCCCTTCTTTCTTTCAGAAAAGTCCTCCGCCTGGCTTTAAAGGCCTTTCAAGTGATCCAATCGGACTCGCCCAGTTGATCCCTTACTGAAAGTCACCTGATTACAGACTTCAAATAACATTTGCAAAATGCCTTCACAGCGAGCATCCTATTTGTGTTTGGACACCCTCGGGTGGTTACCAAGTGACACATCCGAAGACAGCCACTACTCCCCCGCTCAGCTTTTTCTAGAATGGCTGGGAAATGTCACATGCGTTCGCTTCCCTTTCTAGAAAGTTTTCAGCAGTTCGAGCCATCCAGACCGTGTGGGGGCTCTGGGGAGCTGCAGGGCAGACAGACATCCAGAGCCTGGCCAGGCCCGCCCCCCCCCCCGCATGGGTGGGGGCTCGAACCCTGTGCTTCCTTTGCTGCGTGGCAGTGTTTCCTGAGCGCAGGCTCGCAGGAAATGGAGACCGGCATGTGAAAACAAAAGAACAACAGTAGGAAGAAGAGCTTGAGAGGGGGCTGTGGAGGGTGAGCTGAAAATAAATCATGAAGAGGGGAGCCTGGGACAGTCCTCAGGGGTCCTTATGGCCCGAGGGGTGTTTTTCTTGGCTCCTAAATTCTGGCTCCTACTTGCCTTTACTGGGGTGGGGGGGCAGGTGCAATGGGAGTGTGTCTGTCAGAGTCCCAGTGCAGGGGTCGTGCTGCCACGGAGTGGTCTCTAGAGGCTGATTTTGTTCTGTGATTCATCCAACAGATGCATTACTGAGCCAGCCACTGCGCTAAGTGCCAGAGACACTGCGCTTAGCAGCAGAACAGTGCTAACCGCATGGACTTTACCTTCCCCTGGGGGACACAGACATTAATGAAGTGGTCAGGAGAGTAAACTGAAGATGGAAAAGGCCAGGGGCTGTGAGACATGACAGGGGGGCAGTCTAGATGGGGCTACGGCCTCTCTGAACAAGTGAGCCATAGCGGAAGAGACTGGCATGTCCTGGATGTGAAATTGGCAGGGCTGAGAGCAGTCAGGAGCTAAACGACCAAGGAGCAGAAGAGCCGCTGTGGCCAGAGTGGCCTGCACAGCGGGCGGAGGATGCTGGGGCTGGATCCGTGGGTGGTGGTCAGATCACTCAGGGTCATGACGGCCAATGCAAGGAGGCCAGTGTTTATTCTAAGGGCAACAGGAAGCCACAAGGTTAGATGTAGGTTTAGAAAGGTTCCCCCCACCCCCCATCCCCAGCCACTATGTGGTTAGTGGGCCGGAGAGCTAGGGACAGCAGTCACAGCTCTGCTGATGCCGGTGCCTGGCGGGTGGCAGGTGCAGCTGGAGGGGAGCAGGTGGGTTGGACACTTGCGTTGACTCTGAGATCCCCATTTAAACATTGCCTCCTCAAGGAAGCTGCCTGCCAGGGACTGAATTTCCATGCACCCTCAGCGCCTCAGAAAGTGACTGTATTTGGAGACAGGGTCTTGATAGAGGTGATCAAGTTAAAGTGAGGCCACTGGGGTGGCCCTAGTGCAATCCAACCTGTGTCTTTATAGGAAGAGATGAGGACACAGACTCATGCAGAGGGAGGACTATGTGAGGACAGAAGGAGAAGGCAGCCACACACATTCTCCTGCAAAGCCCCCAGAAGGAACCAGCCCTACCCACACCTTGATCCTGGACTTCTGGCCTTCAGGACAGTGAGCCACGCATGTCTGTTTAAGCCAGCTGGTCTGTATATTTGTCATGCAGCCACGCTGACTGATAGACTGTCCCAAGTGCCACAGTAAAGAAGCCTCCTCCACCTCGCCCATACCTTATTCATCCCATTTACTGCCACCCATTGGTTGACCGTATCCCCCACCCAGATGTCAGTCCCACGAGGGCAGAGACTCTGTCTGGGTCATGGCCTCCAGGTCAGCATCAGCACTCTCTGGGCATGCGACAACATTTGGGTGAATGAAGAAAAGTCTGTAGTTACATCTGACAGAAATGGTGAAGAGAAGAAGAGAAGCATCTCTGTCCCCCACCTTACTGGGTCTCTGCTGTTGGCCCCACGCTTCTCCAGGACCCCCAGTCCTCTCAGGAGACCTGTCTCCTCCACTCCCAATTCAGAGCAGACAGTGGGAATCTTCAGATGTTTTCAACAGTCCAAGCACCTGCCAGGTGGTAGGCAACCCTCGTCTTTCCTGGGCTTGTCCCTCTGCCAGGCTCAGTGGCAGCAGGGACAGAAAAGAGGAGCACTGGGTGCCATCACTGCCCACGAGAAGCTCCCAGCCTAGGAGCTCCCGTCTCAAGGTCCTCGGCAAGACCCAGGCCTGGTCAATCACATTGATTGGTTCAGAGCAGTCACATGACTCCTGCCTGGGTCAGTCAGGGCATTCCAGGTCCCTGTTGTCAATGATTGTTTCAAGGATGGGCGTATAACCATGTCAGGATAAACAGAGTTAATCTAAGGATTTCGTTGGAAGTACTGGAAAAGAAACGCTCCTTCTGTTGGGTGTGATTCAGGGGACGGATGCTCACCCTGCTGACGCTGGCAGATGTCCTTCTCCCCTATAGGTAGAATGTCTGAAAGTGGAACCAGGTAGAGGAAAGCAGAGGTAAGACAGAAACTCCGCATGTCATTATTTGGACTCCTAGATCCAGCCATGCCTGAAGCCATAATTTTGAGCTTTTCAGTAGATAATGCACCCTCCTCCCCAACTAGGGGGTGGTCTGAATTTAGTTTCAGTCATTGGCAACAAGTATCCATTATAACAGCAATATTCTGCTACCTCAAAAAAAACATACATTTATTTCTCAGCATTTCTTCTACACAAGAGCATCTTGATTTTCTATACCCCAGGTTACTGCATCAGAACATCCCTAGAACATGATGTCCACTCCCTCATGTGCTCTGAGGTTTCTCTGGCTTGGGGCTCAGGCAGAAGGTGTCTACCACCACCACCCATGACTCGAGGTCCTGCCATGTCAGGATCCTGGTTCTAGCACCTCTGGACCAACAAGGCCTGCCCGTCCTCCACCTGGGCACTGGCCTCTTCTCCCAGTATCTCCTTATGTGGATGGGACCACCCAAGGCGAGGAGAACCCTCCATGTGTACCAGGACCTCTGACTTTCTGCAACACCACTGTGCTACACAACAGCCTGCCAAAAAACATCCCGCATCTGGCTCAGAGGCCCAAACACCTGCCTTTCGCCCTTCCCTTCACGTGGTGCCATGCTACAGCCTTTATAATACTTGGATTTTCACCTCCAGAAAGGAAGGTCACAGGTTAAACGTTTGCCGTTTATGCCTGACCTGCATCCTTCTTCCATCTCCAGGTAATGGCACCCACGTTGCTCTGAGGAACTTCCCCACCCCCACACCTGGGCTAGCACCACTGCTCTCAGACCGCAGGGCTAAGTTTGTCCCAGCACCCTGGCCTCTGCAATCCCGGCCATGGACTCTTCCCTGGGACTTCCCTGTGGGCTGGAAATTGGGATGTTGGGTCACCAAAACTGAGCGCACTACATCATGTCCCCACCATATGAAGCAGGAGTGGGGAAAACCGCGCCGGGGCAAGCAGAGATCAAGGATGCACAGAGTGTGCTGGCAGCACGGGGATTTAAATCTGCTCCAGAGTGTGGAGCAGATGTCTGATTGTCTTCACAGACGAGAAGGCACCCCCCACATGGGAGGCGAACTGATGACAGTGACATTTACTGAGTGCCCAGTAAGTGCCAAGCACAATTCGAAGCACCCTTTATATCCTGTTTAATTCTTACCTTCATGATGGAGGCACTAAAATGAACCCCATTTTCCAGATGAGGAAATTGAGGCATGATAGGTTGAGCCCGAACTTCCCAAGAAGTGTCCGGGCACCAAAGAAAATAGATAGCACATACAGGTAAGTGGACAAGGTGGATCGTGACCAAACGTGACTGGTGGGGCACCTCGGGCTGTCCTGGGTCCGCGGGCTGGCTCTGACCTGGGGCCCCTGGTCCACTTGTGACCCACCTGCATGCCTCAGGCTACCCACCTGGTTTGGAACTGCACAAACTGGGACCTGTAAGCCAGGGATCGCAGGGAGAGGGAGGCACAGAATCTGAAGCAGGCTCAGTGCTGACAGCTCAGAGCCTGACATGGGGCTCGAACTCATAGGCCATGAGATGTGACCTGAGCTGAAGTCAGACACTTAACTGACTGAACCATCCAGGCTCCCCTACACTCTTGAGGAGTCTAGCATAGGCGGTGCTCTGTCCTACTGGGTGACCTTGAGAGGATTACTGTCCATCTCTGGGCTCCAGCTTCCTCTCTGAAGGACACATTTGCTGCACACATTAGCCTATACGGTCAAGATCCCTCTCCTTGGTAGACGGGGTGCCAAGCCCCAGTCCTTGGGCCATCAGCCACAAGTGTGGGCTCAGCTCTGTTATCAGAGAAACATGGCTGGGGTCGTGCATTTAATGAGGGGAGACTTCTCTGGCAGATATGGCAACTCTGCGCTTGCTGCCTCCATTCCTGGCACTGGAAAGGCCTCACTCATTCTCCAGATCCTTCTGCCTTTCTGCGACCCTGCTCTGGCCATTGTGCTCGCATAGACATCTGCTGGTGAGTGGTTTCTGAGCAGGCTTCGCTCAGTGTCCCCTTTCTTTCTGCCATTAATAGAGTTGGGGAGGCCCCACGTCCGAGGGAACATTGCCAAGACTCATTAGAGCCACCAGTTAGGAGTGGGCAAGGTCCCCCAGTACATTCAAAGCACCGTGAGGTGAGCTCTCTGCCACTTGCAACTGAAAACATCCCTAACTGATACACCCATAGCTAGAGACGTCTTTCCAGCCGCCCACACAATGGCATCATCCTTACGCAGGGATGGTGTGACTGTCCCCGTGCTAAGCAGCACGAGACGTCAGGGGGGAGGGAGCCATTGCACCTGGGGCTCGAATTTAGATCCAGGAGGCATAGCTTCCAAGGACAGCTTTGCACACTCTGGCTGCAACTTCAGAGTAATGTAGCTAGGGGATGGCCCCCCACAACCTAAGGCTTCATGTGGTGTGGCAGGACCCCGACGAGTGGGGACAAACCACACTCCCCAAATACGGCCCGCCCACCTCGGTCTGGGCCCAGTGTTATCCTTTGCTGAGACGGGCTCGTTTGAGTTTGCCACTGTCAATGCAGCCCATATAAAATCCGTGAGGCACAGTGCTCATTCCCCCTGACCTTTGAGGTCTCAGCTCCCACGTCTTCTGTGTTTTTCTAGCGTGTCCACAGTTATACTGGTGCGCTGTGCCAGCCCCAGATGTTAATGCAGGTATGAAATCCAGATGGGTCTGCTCTACCCAGGTCCCTGACCCACCATGAGATGAGACTCTCGAGACTTGTTCTGGGGGCCCCTTGCCGCCTCCTCTACCCAGAGAGGAACGTCCTCGTTACCAGCATAGCCCCCCAACCAGCTCTAAAGTGTGTTTCAGAGGTTCCTGGGGGGCTCAGTCAGTTAAGCACCCCACTGTTGATTTTGGCTCAGGTCGTGATCTCTCAGTTTTGCGAGGTTGAGCCCCAGCTCCACGTCAGGCTCCAAGCTCTCAGGGCAGAGCCTGTTTGAGATTCTCTCCCTCTCTCTCTGCCCTCTCTGCCCTTCCCCTGCTTGTGTACATGCATGCATGGGTGCTGTCTCTCTCTCTCTCTCTCAAAATAAGTAAGTAAACTTTAAAGTCTGTTTCAGCCCACAAATCCCAAGGTTCCGTCCTTGCAGAAGGCTTTGTCTTGGAACAGAGAATAGCAGGCCTGAGGCTTCCCCCCAGCTCCTGACAAGGCCTCCAGGTATGGGGCTGGTGGTCCGTCCTTGTCAGGTGCTGGAGGTCAGACCTTGCATTCACTCTCTCTGGACCCAGAAACATCCTCCTCACCTGTCTCCTTGCCTCTCGCTACCCCTTCCGCCTGATCTGGCAGATCATATGCAGCCAGAGGGGTCTCCGTGAAGCTCAAATCTGCTCAGGCCCTTCTTGCGTAAGCCCTTCTCTGTCTCCCTTGTTCTCTGGGGGGAAGGTCTTACGCTCAACCTGGTCTTCAAGGTCCGTTGCCACCTCCTGGCTGCCTTCTAGCCTCCTCTCCTGCCCCTTCTACTTCAAACCTTCTACCACAGCAAGTCTCCTTGTTTCCAGGAAGACTTCACATCTCTGAGCCTTTGTACTCACCGCAACCTGCATTTGCAATGCCTGAGAAAACTCCTACTCATCCTTCAATACCCAGCGTGGAGGATGGAATTCCCTAAGAGATGCCCTGACTTCCCCTACCCCCCTAGTCTCATTCATGCCTCCTCCATACTTGTCTACACTCTGCAACTTGGCTAGGTTCCTGTCTACAATCAGCTGAGGCTGTTCGTTGTTTGCTGCTGGTCTCCAGACAGGAGGCTCTTAAGGGGCCGGACTCTGTTAATATTAACAATACCCACCACCACCACCATTACTGTTTATGGGGGGTACTGTGATAAAGGATCAATAATAACAATAACACGATATTTAACATTTTCTCAATGCTAAGCACTAATCTAGGTATTTTACACATATTAGCATCCTGAATCTTTGAATGCCCAAGGAAGTGGGTATTAGTAGTAGTCATAACATCTTGTCATCCCCATTTTACAGATGAGGAAACTGAGGCTCCCAGAATGAGACTGACTTGCTTCAGATCACATTCCCACTTCCAGCCACTGCACCCGACTGCCTCTCCCGATGTCACTGAATATTCACACCAAGACCCAGAAAACCAGAACTCCATATCCGCTTTGTGGATGAGGAGACTGAGGCTCACAGAGAGGAAGGGAAGGGCTCCAAGCCCCACAGAAAAGACACGAAAAAGCTGGGATTCAAACGCAGGTGAGGCTGGGCCTCGTGAGCCTGGGCCCCTGCCCATCAAGCCCGTCTGTGGAGGGTCCCCAGCCGGGGCACATGGCAGGTGTCCGACCAGCCCTGTCCTTTTGTGAGCCCAGGATATTGTCCCTGAGAGGAAGGCCCCGGTTCCCACCAGCAGCCACCCACACACCTGCTTCCAAGACTAATGGAATCCGTGACCAGATGCCTCCCAGCTCCGGATGGTGCCCCACTGCCCCGCCCCTGCCTGTCTGCTTCCCTCCCTCCTCTAACCTGCTGACTTTGCCCCCTGCCCCCACCCCAAGGTCAGGCCAGGCTGCTGCAATGGGGCAGAAGAAAGGAGGTGGCCCTCCAATGGCCTCATCTTTGTATCCCCTCCGCGGTAGTCTGGTCTGCCAAAGGAGCTGTCCTCCACCGGCCCCACCCCCCACCTCCCAGCCCTTTTCATCTTTCCCTTCCCGGACAACAAAGCCTGGAGGCCAGGCAGAAGCCCCGCCTCCCTGCTCCAGCTGAGCTGAGGTTTCTGTCTTCTTTTCTCTAAGTCTGAGTTCAGCCCCTGCCCAGGCTGCCTGCTCAGGCTGCCTGCCCAGGCCTAGTTTTCAAGACCAGAAAGGGGATTTGGGCTGCAAGCGCCAGAGAGAGGCACGGTGGGGGATACGCGTTGTTTAACACATGTGGGATATGTTCCTCCTTAATTCTCGCCAGGGGGCGGGGGTGGGCTTAGTCCCAGAGTCCAAGGGGGCTGGCTGTGGCTCCAGCAGTGGGCATGTGACTAAGGTTTGGCCAATCAGAACATCAAATCTTCTTGTTCCCCCCTCACCACCCCCTCACCTCTGATGGGTTCAGGGGTGAATATGTTTCCAAGTTGGTTCAATGATTTTCAGTTCCAGGACTTCAGTGGGATGTCTTCAGAGAAGAGGTGATCTTTCTACTGGACTTAAGAGTTTTGAAGAGGTGAGTGCCCGAAAGGCTGCCAGGAGAAAGAACTTTGCCTGAGAGAGAAGCAGAGCTTCTCTATTCTGGTGACATTGTTCGAGCACCTGGATCCAGCCATGCCTGAAGCTGGACGCCTAGACTTTCCCAGGAGCCACCTTCTTTTTTGAACCCCAGTGAGTTAGAATCAGGCTTTCAGGCACTCATCTAAGAGAGCTGGCTGATGGGAAGAAATAGAAAACAGAGGGGTGTTTGGGTGGCTCAGTTGGTTATGAATACAACTTCAGCTCAGGTCATGATCTCACGGTTCATGGGCTTGAGCCCCGCGTTGGGCTCTGTGCTGATAGCTCAGAGCCTGGAGCCTGCTTCGGATTCTGTGTCTCCCTGTCTCTCTGCCCCTTCCCCACTCTCACTCTTATCTATCTCTCTCAAAAATGAATAAAAATAGAGAGAAAACAGAAGAGAAAGGTGGTGGGTGGTTGGGTGTAGACCAGGAGAAGTAAAAGTGAGACACCCTGGTTGGATGTGGGGTTAAATGACTTTTGATGAATGGGGATGTCAAATATTCATATACAATGATCACCACAACATCACCTCTCCTGCCATCATTGGTAGGGTCTGCTCTGCTCAAAAATGTGTTGCGGGGAGGGGCTGTTTTGTGGGGTTTGCAGAGCTGGGTCTCTCATCTGAGATGAGGTGGTGATCAGCCATGGGAAGCAGGAGTCCAGCGGCTGATGGGGCTGTGACGGCACAGATCATCTTTCTTGGCAGACTGGGCTGGGTCAGGTGAGCCCCTGGGTTTTCGTCTCATTCCCAGAGGCCTGAAGACCCCTTTATTCCGTACGGTCTGGGACTGACTCCCGCAGCTGTGAAAACAAGTCCTTCCCTTGGAGCCCCTTTGCCCACAGCGCATTTGGATCCTACCATGTGTGTTTGTTGCCCGCATCTTGCCCCCCGCCCCCTGGACCAGAGTAGCAGACATGTCCGTGCCATTCCTGTGTCCCTGACATGTCCACTTCCTCCATGGAAGGTGCATAGTAAACGCAACACTCATAGGTGAGCATCCTCAATTGTTTAAATATTTCCTGTCTGTTCTCTTAGGTTTCTGGTCAGGATGGTGAATTCAGGAGCTATGAGGCATTCCCTTTCCATGTACCAAAATGTAGCAGAGCTGGATAAAATATAACCACTTAAAAGAGTAAGAGCCAAGGTCAAAGACAAGAAGGAGCTTGCATGGGGAGCAGGAGACAGAACTGAGATGCCCACAGAGGAGTCAGAAAGGTCAGGACTGGGGTTTTTTTTTGTTGTTGTTGCTGTTCTGATTTTTTGTTTGTTTGGTTTTTTTTTGGTGTGGTTTTGTTTGTTTTAGAGAGAGAGAAAGCACAAGCAGTAGATTAGAGAAAGTGAACCTTCTTTTACTTTTTGAGAGAGAGAGAGAACTCGAGCAGAGGAGGTGCAGGGGGAGAGAGCAGCTCAGAGCCTGACACAGGGTTCTGTCTCACAATCCTGAGATCATGACTTGAGCTGAAATCAAGAGTTGGGGGCTTAACCAACTAAGCCACCTGGCATCCCAGGGCTGGGGTTCTAATGCCCAAGGGGCATAGGTACAGAAGACCTCACCTGGCGAGTTCATACAAGGAGGCTCCCGCATGAAGCCCATGCCAGCTGTGACCAGAGGTGAGAAAAACCCCACTTACTGGCCTTGGGATGTTGTCCCTATATAGGGACTCAACTTCTCATGACCTGGGTAGTGATGAAGCTTCCAGCTGAGAACTGAAGTTAAAAGCCGGCCCCAAGTCAGGCCGTGGTGGAGCCAGATGGGGGAACAGGTCTGAAGGGAACCCCACAGCCCTGAGGGTTGGGGGGGTGGTTCTCCAGGATCATGGCTTCTGCCAAAGACAGGCTCGCCATTGACGATCACAAGGCACACAGAGAATTTGTCATTGCCACAGAAGAGCAGAGGGAAAGAAATGAAGGACAGGATACGATCCACAACACAAGGACCAGTGGAATGAAAAAGAATGTGCGGGTTTGATTCAAAAGAAGTAAATGGGAGACCGGGGAAGGAGAAAGAGAGGCACCGAGATTGTCATTTTAGGGGAAAGGACATTTGCTCGCGGCTGGGAAACTCACCAGGGCCCCGGAATGGCCAAGGGCTGGTTAGGGGACCACCCCCAGGGCTCTGCTTCCTCATTGGAAAAAAAGTGGCACAGATACCAACCTCAGAGGTTATGAGAAGGTCAGAGTGTGTCAGTTCCTGGGACAGTGCTGGAAAAGCGGCATTGGTGTTAACCAAATGGCTTCATTCCCAGCAGGGATTTCAGTCACTGAGCTTTTTCTTCCCAAAGATACATGTGCAGGACACTTGGAGGCATTCCACAGCAATGTCCCTTAAGAGGGCCTGATGGAACTCTGGACTTTGGGGGTTTTGATTTTTTCCACCTACCAAGTTCCTCTAGGTCCAATGCCACAGAGGGACACCTGAGTTCCTGACACCTGTTACACAAAAGCAGAGGTGACCTTGTAGCCCACAGCCCCTCTGCAGGCTGTGACATTTCTGCAGGTGTTTCTGGGGGGGAAGGGCAGGTGGGGAGCCCAGGAGGACTTGTGCATGTTGCCAGACTGGTCTGGGGTATGTGGCTGGGGCTATTGGGGCTGGGGGCTTGGGTCCTGCCTTGTCACTTGCTGTGCCACACGGGCGAGTCGCTTCCTCTGTGGCCTTGGTTTTCTCATCTAGCAAGTGCACATAATAATAATACCTTTCTCTTAGGCCAGTCGAGGGGCTCATTTGAACTAACATGGGGAACTTGTCGGGCACCATGCCTGGCACACACCTGATGCTCAATGCATGTCCTTGACTGTTCCGCCCCCTGCCCTTTTCTTTCTTCAAAGAAGGAGAGCTTTGGGGCAAGTTGGCCCACAAACTCTGATCATAGAAAATGGGCAGAGGAGGGCTGCCTCCTGGGGCTGGGCATGGTTTAGGGGGCATGCTTTTATGGGGGCAAGGAGACAGGTGACAGATCCACCTCCTAGTCACTGTGACCTGCGCACAGTGTCGCTCATTCTCTGGTCCTCAGTTTCCTCATTCCCTGGGCATCTCCTTGGAGCTTCTGCAATATCTGCTCCTTTTTCTTCACCAAGAGAACCCAGTTTTGTTTGGGGCATCAGTATGACCAGACTCTCCTGTAGATAGCAGTGGCCACGTGACACGGTCCTGGCCCAAGAGATGGAGGGGCATGTTCTGGTGGGGAAGGGGTAGGTCCCCCTCGTTTGAAGAAAATCCTCCCTACACTCAACAGTTTTCATTCTTCTTCGGATACCTGGATAGCCGATGTGAGGCCTGGAAGTACAGCAGCCTTCTTGTGACCGAGTCCACAAAAAAAGGTAAAGTGGAAAGAAGGAAAGAAGAAAGAAAGAAAGGAAAGGAAAGGAAAGGAAGGAAGGAAGGAAGGGAGAAATAAATAAAGAAAGAAAATACATTAGGTAGGAGCAGTCTGACCTTACTTTTCCACTTTCTGGCTGTGTGGCCTTGGGTATGTTACTTCACTTCTCAGAGCCTCGCTTCCCACAATCTGTAAAATGGGGATAAAACCTCTACTTTGGCACAGTTCTTGTGAGGGTTACGTGGTGCTGTGGATACAAACCCACCTCTCCTAGTGTACAGGGTGATCCCAACGGTTGCAGTGGGTCCTGTAGTCATGCTATGGGAGACAGCTCCTTTCGAGTAAAACCAAGAAGAGACCCTTCCTTTCTCCTCTTGGAGAAAGTTCCAAGGCTGGACACAGGCCCCAAGCTGACCAGCTCGGCTCTCCAGCCCATCAGCTATGCAAACAGGAAGTGACTATCCAAACATTTGGAGCTGCACGAGGCTGGCCCAGCGTGGCCATGTCCATGAGGAGGCCTCTCTCCACACTGTGTCTTCTCATCTCTCAGCTGTGAGCCCTTCAGAAGTCAAGGAGGAGGTCCCTCCTCTGAGGGGCGAGGTTCAAAGCCTCCCCTTCTGGCTGCCTTGCCCACCAGCCTAGGCCAGACAGACCACTTTCCTTTCTGGCTGGAGGACAGCAGCCCCTCCTGTCTCTTTGTCACAACTGCAGCCCTGGTCATTTTTTTTTTTTAATGCAAATCTGTTCCTGTTTCCTCTTGCTGAAGTCTTTCATGCTTTCTTTGGGGGAAAGATTGAAGTCCCTGACACAACGCCCCAGGCCCCAGATGGCCTGGCCTCTGCCACCAGCTGCTCTGGCCTCCTTTTAGTTTCTGGAATGTGCCAGGGGCTCTCTTTCGTCAGGGCTTTGCCCTTGCTAGTCCTATTTTCCAACCTCCCTTCCCCTCTTTCCTCCTCCCCCTCTCCCTGGCCCATCTTGCCGAGTAACATCCTAGTCTCAGCTCTCAACTCCAGCTGTCGCTGTCTGTGTCCTAGTAGATTCAGGTGCTGGCTAAGCCTCGCCCCTCCCCCACAGCGCTCCTCCTCCGGGGCTGCCCTGCATCTGTTGCATGATCTGGCCGACTGTGGCCACCAGGGCAGGGGTTTGGGGCCATCTTGCCCCCAGTCACCCTCCTGGTACCTGGTGTAGCCTCTGTATACAGTCAGGGCTCAGTAAATGTGGAAGTCAGGCAGGCAGCGGTGCCATGTGGCTCCAAAGGCAGAGTGGGCTGTTCACTGAGCATCTGCTGTGAGCGAAACAGGACCTCACGCCCTCTTCACAGCCACTCTGGCAGGCAAGGACTCCACTCTGTTCTACCAGAGGGGAAACAGATGCTCCAAGAGGGGGCAGCGACTTGGGCAAGGTCCCACATGTGGCAGAGGCCCTGCGCGGATTTAAACTTGGTCCCAAGCCCAACTTCCTGCTGGTGGGGCTGGCCCAAGAGATCGCTGTCTATCTGTTTCCCCATCTGCAGAATGGGGATGAGCTGGTACCTATGTCACAGGGCTGCTGTGAGGTTTCAGTCGGGCCACTAAAGTGCTTCGTTAGCTCAGATACGGGGGCTCCTTAAGACTCAGCAACCGTTAGTTACCATCATCTTCATCATCATCATCATCATCATCATCATCATCATCATCATCATCACCACCACCACTGTTGATCAAAGAACCAATACGAGTAACTATGTCCCACTGCGACCCACGCACGGGCAAATGGAAGGCCTCTGCCGGCGAACAGGTCCTGGAATGGGCCGGTGGGTGGAGAACAAGTGACAGACTGGATCAACAGTCGAAAGAGTTGAAGGACCGACGAGAGAAGGGAGGAATACACGAAGTGAATGCGAGAGCAAACAGGGACACGAGAACGAGCGTGTGTGTGGGGAGGAGGTGCCCCTGGCTGGAGGGCACCCGGAGCTGATTTGGGGCTCCAGGGCCTCGCGCCCACGCTCACCTGTAGCGCCGCAGCTCGCCCTCCAGCCGTCGCACCCAGCGCTGCAGGCCGGGCACCTGTCTCGCCAGTGCCTCGAGCTCACGCACGCGGCCCAGGCTGCGCAGCACCGCCTCCCGGGCCTCCTCCGCGCGCCGCCGAACCTCAGCATGGCCTTGGCGCA
>NC_043711.1:57203350-57204905 GCF_006229205.1 Suricata suricatta
CCCCGCCTCCTGCGCGCCTGCCTGGCTCTTCCAGAGGCCGACCTGCGGGGACAGGGCCGCGGGGACGGCGGTGAGCGCTTCGCTGCACCCACCAGTCCCGCGCCCCCGGGAGCACCGAAGGTGCACGTTTATTGCGCGCACTGCCTACCGCTCCCAGGCTTGTCCGAACTCGGTGAATTCCTGGCAGTAATCCTAATGAGACGGGAGCTCTGATTAGCCTCCTTTTTCTTGGGCGATGGAGATTGGGCCACAACACATTCTCCTCTTTGCGCGGCACCAATGAATTCCTACACGTTAAGACTCTTCCCTGCCTTGGTGGCATCGCCTTCCGTGGCTCCTCCGATCCCCAATCCTAGACTCGAGGAACAACCTAAGCGTCTCAAAATGGGGTTTCTGGACTTCCCCCGGGGGCCTGGTCAATAAACTGTTCTTGAGGATGGGGTTTTGTCTGTCTTGTTTAACGCCGTGTCCCCGACGCCTAACCCAGGCCTGGCACACAGTAGGTGCTCAATAAATACCTGGAGAATGAATGATCCTGGACGCTCTTACTCCACACTCCCACCCTTTGCCTCTCTGATGCTCCCTGGTTGCCTGCCCCTGCCTGGCCCATAGCAACAGGCACTGACAGCAGCTTGCCACCCATTTGCCACTCAGGGCTGATGACTGGGCAGTGTGCAGATCGGGACTAATACAAGTCACCTCCCTCCTGCCTTCTGTTTCCTTGGGGCAAAGGCTGTTCTTTTCCTCCTCCCAGGCCTGTGTCCTCGGCACAGGGCTGACACAGTGCTGAAGTGGTTGTTGACTGAATCATAGCTGCTGTCCATATCTCACTCACTGCTTTCTTCTCAACATCCCAGAGATGGCCTGACCCCCACAGCTGTTCGGTGGCCTGCGACTGCCTGATGAACAGTGACACTACCTATTTAGCACCCGGACACCAGACCCTGGCCCTGAGGGAGGCCCATGAGTATTGCTGAATGATCCAATGAGCTGCTGGTCTACCCCATTAGGCAAGGAGCTCCTTCAGGGTGGGGACAGGGCCCTTTATCTCCAAACTTCTCACCCCATAACCTGGCACCACAGAGGGCTCAAGATGCCTGTTTAATGACCGAATGTGGGCGCCGGCCCGGGTTTCCTGGGAGAATGCAGCTGCCGGCTTAGAAGAGGCAAGAAGAGACCGTGAGGGCGGGGAGATGGTGTGGGTTGGTGATATGGGTGCGACAGCGGTTTCCGAGGTGGTCTGGGTGAGAAAAGGAAGGCTGGGGCGGGTTGAACAGAACGGGGTGGGATAGGGACAGGATGCAAGTGAGCCAAAGCGGGGTGGGGCCGCCCTCTCCCCTCTGTTCCACTTCCTCTGCCGGGTCCCGGCGGTTCTAACGACCCCCGCCCCCAAGCAGCCATTGCCGCCCCAGTCCGTCCGCGTCCGCGCGCACCTGCAGCGCTAGGCAGCGCGCGTCACTGCTCTGCAGCGCAGCCCGCAGGTCCTCCACCAACTCGCGCAAGCTGCCGTTCTCCTCCTCCAAACGCGCCAGGCGCTCGCCGTCCCGGCAGCCGT
>NC_043711.1:57205005-57243546 GCF_006229205.1 Suricata suricatta
TCCTCCTCCGCATCTGCGTCCTCGGCGGTGGCCACCCCGGCGGCCGCGTCCCCGGCGGCCGCATCTCCCGGCTTCGCGTCTCGGGCGGCCGCATCCCCGGAGGCCTCCTCGGTGGCGGTCCTCTCGGCGCGCAGCCCCAGTACAGCGCAGAGAGCGCGGAAGTCTGCGCGGGGCAGGCGGCCAGCGCCGCGGCAGTCCAGGTGGTGGAAGACCTCCTGCAGGTACTGGTCCAGGCCGGTGGCCAGCACCACGATCTCGTTCTCCACGCCGCGGTCCAGCCCGTAGTGGTGCGCCAGGGCGCTCAACAGCCACTGGGTGCGCCGCGCGGGTCGCCGGTACGGGTCACCCGCCGCGCCTTCCAGGCCGGTCTCCCGGTCCGCGCCGCCGGGCTCCATCGCCGCCGAGCGTCGCTCCTCGGGTCCCTCCGCCCAGCACTTCCAGGGGCGGCCCCAGAGTTCCTCGAAGGGAGGGGCTTAGCGGTCGCGGTCTAGCTGGAGCGTCGCGGAGGACCGTGTCCAGCAGCTGCGCCGGGCCGGAGGGTCGTCTGTGTTTCCCGAAGTGGTTTGAAGGGGGCTGGGGTGGGGGACCGGGTCCCTCTCTCTGTCTGGCTTCTCCGGGTGACCCCCGCGCTCTCCTCCCCTCACCACTCCGGGGGCGTTCCTGACGTCTCCTCTTTCTCTTCCACTCTTGGCTAAGTTGCCTTTCAGCTCCCTCACCCCGAGCCCCACCTGCCCTGGGCTGAGAGTTTGCCCGGGGACAGGCGGTAGCCGTGGGCGCTGGAGCGGGACTCGAGGGTGGTAGCCTGGGCCTGTTGCAGGGGGCGTGTCGCCGGAGCCCATGTGTCACTTCACCCCTTCTCCTCCGAAGGTCTTTGGAGGACAGCCCTTCGAGCGGACTCCGGCCGCCCCCTCCCCGCGCAGGTGCAGAGAAGCCCCTCTCCCCGCGTGTTCAGATACCGGGTTTTTAAGCTCACACGTCGCTCCCCCGTCGATGGTGCAAGGAGCCTCATGTGGTAATCAGAGCAGAGGAGAGGCAGGAGGGAGAAGTAAATGGACTGTTTTAGGGGCATCCCGCCGGCAGGAAGTCAATCTGAGATGGTCAGAACTTCGCTCTCTAAGCTGTGTGTGTTTGGGGGGGCGGGGCGGAGATAGAAAAGTATTTTACTGGCCCTCACCCCTGGTGCCTGTGGATAGTGAGTTGGCTTTGCGACCCGAGTTCCATCTCTGAGCTAATAGATTGTTTGGCCAACATGTTCTTTGGTGTCTTACAACACATTTCTGACAGGTGAAAGAAAAACTACGCTCTTGGGAAGGGCCAACCTGTTTTTCCTCTTTTTTCACAAGAGAGGTGTCATGCACTTGTTACCTGCACTGGGCCTGGTTATTCAGCCACGTTGGAGCAAGAGGCAGACTTTATTCAACTGCCCTTGGCTTTAAGATGGGCAGAATGTGGGCTTGTGTATAACCCTAGGAATTTAAATGCTAAATCCCAGAATTTGAAAAGGCACTAAAATTCTGTCTCCTCTTCTGCAGTATCCCAGAATCAGCAGTTTATTTGGCAAATTCCTACTCATTCTTGAAGATTTTGCCCAAAGGAAGGACTTAGATACTTCTCCCCAACCATTTTGGACATATATATATATACATACACATACATGTATATGTATGTGTATGTATATATATATTTTTATTATTATTATAAAAGTAATAGTATTTTGACAAAAAGTTTCATATCAGTTCCACTTCTTGGCTTCTATTTTAGAAAAGTACATGTGCACAGGATGTTCACCGCTTAATTGTTTATAATACTGAGAAACTAGAGACGACCTGGTACTCATCAGCGTGTCAGCCTCAGTGAATCACCGGAAAAGGAGGAGTGAACTACGCAAGTTGCAGCCTATTATGTACAATGTTATGACTTACATAAGGACAACAAAACCACACAGGATGGTAGTAAATATTTTGTATAAAGATAAGTGCATAAATGCACAGAGAGAGATGGGAGGATTCAAAACTGATTTAGTGGTTCTTTCTGGCGATCAAAGATGTTTAGCCTTTGCTATAACATTTCTCTTTTTGACAAGAGGACTTCTTTCTTCCTCCCTCCCTTTCTGTCTCTCTCTCCCACCCTCCCTTCCTCCTTCTCTCCTTCCTTCTGTTTTCTTTCTTTCTTTCTTTCTTTCCTTCTCTCTCTCTCTCTCTCTCTCTCTCTCTCTCTCTCTCCCTCCCTCCCTCCCTCCCTCTCTCTCTCTCTCTCTCTTTCTCTCTCTCTCTTTCTTTCTTTCTTTTCTTTCTTTTCTTTCCAGGGAGGACATACCTTATTTACCATTTACATGCCATAAAATTCACCCACTTAATGGTATAAGTAAATGCTTGTAGTGCATTTGTACAGAATATAACCATCACAATCTAACCTCAGGACATTTTCATCACCTGTTTCTCCAAAACCTTTGTACTGCTTAGCTCATTCTCTACATCTCCACCTTCCCTCCTCAACCTCCAGTGCTGGCCAACCACCACTTTCTCTGTCTATAGACTTGTGTCTTTTGGACATTGCGTGTAAATGCAATCATATGGTATGTGACTGGGCTCCTTTTTGAAAACATTAACAATAATGTTTTCAAGGTTCACCCACATCGTAGCATAGATCAGTACTTTCTTCCTTTTTATGGCTGAGTTAACCCCCCTGTGTGGATAGATTTTGTTTTTGCTTCTCTGTTCATCAGCTGATGGACATTTGGGTTGTTCCCACCTTTTGTGGGAACTGTGAACGTTCACAGGCACATTTTTGTATGGATGTGTTTTAATTTCTCTTGTTGTGTAGACCTAGAGCAGGATGGCTGCTTTGATGGGATTTTTTAAAAAATGTTCATTTGTTTATTTTTGAGAGAGAGAGCGAGAGTGAGCATGAGCAGGAGAGGAGCAGAGAGAGAGAGAATCCCAAGCAGGCTCCATGCTCTCTGCACAGAGCCCGATGCGGGGCTTGATCTCACAACAGTGAGATCATGACCTGAGCTGAGATCAAGAGTCAGCCACTTAAAGCAAAGGGGGCACCCAGGCACCTCACTGGATGGTAGTTTTATGTTTAATTTTTGAGGAACTGCCCAACAGGTTTTCAAAATGGCTGCTCCATTTACTTTCCCGCCAGCCACGTTTTCCTGTGTTTCTTGATGGGTTAGGTAATACAGATGGTCTTGATCCTGGCCTCCTGCAGCCTCCAGCTCAGGTCTTGGTGCCCACAGCCTTCCTCAGCAAGTCCCTGGCGTCTTCTGTTCTTCTGTGTCCCCACCCCACGTCTAGTCTGTCAGGCTGTCCAGTGCTCCAGCCTCAGAACACATCCTAATCCGACTCCCTCAGTCCACTACCCTGGTGCCACTCTGGGCCAACCCCCCAGTGTCTCTCCCCTGTATTATTGCAACAATCTCCCCTAAGAACTGCCCTTGGACTCCTACAGTCTGTCCTGTAGCCAGAGGGTTCCCTCCTTTGCTCACGGCCCCCTAAGTCTTTCCTTCTCACAGGGACTGGAGGCAAAGTCCTCTCCTACAGTCGGCCCACATTCCTCAGCTGTTGCCATTGCCTTCCTCCCCGACCTCCTCAACCTCCTCGCTGCTCTTCTGACTCACCACAGGGTATTTGCATCTATTTCCCCCCAGCTCTTTACAGCCCACTCACCTTCAAGGCCTTTGCTCCAACATCACCTCCTCAGGGAGGCCTCTGGGGATGTGGAAAGCACTCTGGGCCTCTGGCTGTCTCGCCTGTTTGTGTTGTCTGTCTGCCTGTTACTAGGCTGTAGGTCAGCCATGAGGGCAGCAACAACTTGTCTGTTGCCCTGGAATGGTGTCAGGCACACTCAGAGGAGAGGCTCTCCAACTTCCCCATCTTGGCTGGCTCCTCCCGGGTCCCCCCTGGGTATGGCATCGTGTGTCACTTTCAACAGATTTTCCTGGCCTACAAATCCTATGTATATTTTTTATTTGTATCTTTTTTAAAGGCAGCGATCATACCACGTTGTTATTTATCGGTGGGCCTCAAGTGAGGCCTGAGCGTTTGCAAGGCCGGGCACTCCTAACGCTGCTTTGTACAAACACGCGGACTCACTGCATCCAGTGGGAAGGCCGCCTCTAGCTGGCATGGGTGGGACTCAGTGTCCTTTGACCCAGCCACGTTGGAATCCGTGAGACTCCACACGTTGGTAGTTGGTTGGGTCCCCAGCTGGACCACGGAAGCTTCTGGACCTGGAGTCCCCCTTCTGGGGGTTTGCTGCGTAGAACAGGACTCTGGAACGTGGCTCTGGACTTCCGAGTCCCACTTCTGCAGTTGAATGGGGTTTGATTTCACGTTAGTGCTGGGAGCTGGCCAGGCCGGACCCCCGTCACTGCAGCTGGGGACTGCTTTTGGCGATGGAATCCTTCAAACAGTAGTGTTCCTGGGCTGGTTGACACTGAAAAGAAAGCCTTTAAATATCTTGCCGTGGAGCGTTGCCTGGGCCTCTGCCCCCCTCTGTGCAGCAGGGGCCGGGGATCAGGGTTTGATAATGGTGCGCTGTCAGGGCCATCTGTCTGCGGGGCAGGGTTACCAGGCTCCTCTGAAATCATCCCGCTTGGACCCACAAGGTTTTTGTTTAAGGTTCGAAGTGAGCAAACTCCGAGGTCTCTTGTGCCCTTTTGTCTGAGCTGGGGGATGGGTGTGTGTCTGCGTGGGGGAGAGCAGGGGCCCCAGGCAGAGAGATGATTTTCTGAAGTCAGTTCAGGGTTGTCTGAGCCATTTCAAAAAGTACATTGTCTAAAGCGGCTTTCAACAGCCCAGAAAAATGCTGAACAGCAAAAATCACCACCGTCAGAGGGGAACCAGAGATTCTTCTGATGTATTTATTTCCAGGCATTTTCCCTGCATTTGGGCATGAAAGGACTTCACTGGGGTAGTTGTTATGGGATTGTATACATCTGTCAAAGCACTGAAAAGGAGAAGTGTTCCAGGACGTGAATTGTCCCTCATTAAACTCAACCTAGACAAACACAGTTGAAATGCTCTTGCTGGGATCTTTCCTTGCATGTCGACTATATTTCCTAAACAGCTTTGCCATCATTAATATTCCTTTGCAAATGTTCTTGAGACCACTTCCTGTTGCCTCTTAGGAGCCACAGGTGTTTCATCACCCCCATCCCCTTCCCCCACCACGGATGCACATCAAGGTGGTTTGGGGGTTTTCTCCATTAAAATAACACTGTGTGCTGTTAACTCTCTATCCTGAGTGATTTCCTACTGTGCCAAGGAGTTTGCACATTTTATAAGCTCCCAATATTGTTGAACCGTTTTTCAGAAAGCTTTTGTTATTCTGTACAAGACCCCGCCCCACCCCCCACCCCCCACCGCCCTGCGTGTCTGGAATGTCTGGGAGCCATCATTTTTAGCGACAAAGCTTTTGTATTTTCAGGAGTCTAGGTTAGTGATTTGCTTAGGGTTCAGACACCAAGTTTTACTCCTCTCTCTAGTAAAAATTGGACTGAGCTAGGTGAAGGTTTCTTAGATAAAACAACAAATACATGGTCCAAAAAAGAAAAAAAAATTGGTAAATTGGACCTAATCAAAATTCAAAACGTTTGTACTTCAAACTGCAATGGTAAAGACGCCATTAAGAGAATAAAAGGACCAGCAGGAGACCAGGAGGTAAAGGACTTGTATTCCGACTTTACAAAAAAACTCCTACAACTCAATAAGGAAATTCAATCAAAAAGTGGGCGAAAGACAGAACAGACATTTTACCAAAGAGGATATCAGGGCCCGTAAGTCCGTGAAAAGATCTCAATATCATTAGTCACTGAGAAAATACAAAATAAAACCACAGTGAGATACTATTTCATACTCATGAGAATGGCCATCATAAGTTTGACACGCAGTGAATGGTTTCTGGAGGCTGTGGAGGGCCAGGAGCCCTCTTCCTATGATGGTGGGAATGTGAAATGGGGCAGCCACTTTGGAAAACCATTTGGCAGTTTCTCAAAGAGAAACATGAAAGTACTGACGTGGAGATGTTGGGGTTTGGAGCAAGCAGTCAAGAAAGAATACTTGAGACATCTTGGGTGTAAAAAGGTGGTTTTATTAGAGCTCAGGCACAGGTCCCTGAGGGCAGAAAGAGCTGCACTGGGGTTGTGAGGAGGGACTGATTCTATACCTTCAGGTTGGGAGGGGGTCAGGGACAGGTAAGTCTCTAAGGAGTTTGGAAGCAAGGTTTCCAGGATCTTGATTGACTAACTGTTGTTAGGAAAAAGTCATTTACTACTGTCTAGTAAAACCTCAGTCATGAGAGCCTTCGGATGTGTATCAGGGGGCCATATGCTTGGAGGAGGATTGCTAACATATATCTTGGGGGGTAGAGATAAAGGAAGTTTCCAAAGGAATTAAAACAATTTTTTAATGTTTTCTATTATTTATTTTTTAATGTTTTTTATTATTTATTTTTGAGAGACAAGAGAGACAGCACGAGCAGGGGAGGGTCAGAGAGAGAGGAAGACACAGAATCCGAAATAGGCTCCAGGCTCTGAGCTAGCTGTCAGCACAGACCCTGACGTGGGGCTCGAACCCATGAACTGCAAGGTCGTGACCTGAGTGGAAGCCAGACACTTAACCGATTAAGCCACCCAGGTGCCCCCCAAAGGAATTTTTATATGTGAAAAGAGATTCATGGGATCTTGAAGGTCAGGATAATGTTTCGCAAAGATTGCCTTTTGCTCTTAGCAAAGTATTAATGTTGAGGCATCTGAGCTCCTAGAGGAAGGTCACCCTGCTTGTCTCAATAACTTCTTAATGGGCTATAAGTTTTAAGGAAATTTATTTGTTTTCTTTTGCCTTTGTCCCCCACACCACTACCACATGACCGAACTATTTTACTCCAAGTGTCTCCCCAAGAGAAATGAACACATCTGATGATGCAGAGACTTTCACGGGAATGTTCATGGCAGCATTTCATAAATATCTACGTGTTCAGCCTCAATGTCCATTGAGGGATGAACAGATAGACAAAATGTGGTCAATAACACAATGAAACATTATTTAGCCACGGAAAGGAATCAAGTATTGATTCATGCTATAGTGCGAATGAGCCTCAAAAACATGCTAAGCAAAAGAGGCCAGTCACAGAGCCAGACCACGTAACATACGACTCCACTTATATGAAGTATCCGGAAAAGGCAAAGTTTTAGAGGCAGAGGTAGATTAATGATTGCCTGGGCCTGGGGCTGGGAACAGAGATTAATTGTAAATATGTATGAGGGGCCTAATTAGGGAGATGGTTGATTTCATCACTTGGTAAAGTTACCAAAAATCACTGGACTCTACTCTTGAAATGGGTGCATTTAATAAGATATACCCCAATAGAGCTGTTTAAAAGAGGGGGATTAGAGATGGAAAGAAGAAGGCGGATGTAGCTTTTCCCCAAATAGGCATACTCTGCCAGAGGCATAGGAAAACTTCAGAAAGCCTTCTAGATGCCCATGGAAGGCATTGGGACCCCCCCCCCTACCCTGGAAGGAAGAAGGAAGCAATTGAATGCCTTCAGATCGCTCCCATCCATGGATGCCTCTCTGCAGTGTGGCCTTGCCCTTCCTCCTATCCAGAGGTGGAGCCTGTTCTCCTTCCCCTTGAATCTTGGCCGGCCCTTGTGACTTGCTCTGGTCAATGGACATGGCAGAAATGATGCTGTCCTATTTCCCCAGCCTCAGTCTCAAGAGCTTGCATCTTTGCTTTCTTAGAACCCTGCCCTGAGAATGCCATCTGAGGAAGCCAGCCCAGCCTGGTGGGGTGTGGGGGGCTACATGGAGGGCGAGAGGGGGCTGGATTGAGGTACCCCAGCCAAGGGCACCGACTGCCGATCATGCGAGGCCGTCCCGGACCTCCCAGCCATGTTGATACAGATGATCCAGTCCAGTGAGCGAGCCCAGGCCACACCAGTGAAGAGTCACTGATCTACAGAACTGTGCAAAATAACAAGTGGCTGTCGTTTGATGCCACTGAGTTCTGGGATGCTTTGTTATATAGCAATAAACTGGAACACATACACTTTTTTCTTTGCTCTGACTCTGCCTGTCCTGAAGGCATCTTTGTGGAGGTGAGGTTGTGGACCCACCTCTCATGAGTACCAGCTAGCACACCTTTGCCCTCACCCCATCCCATGATGCTCTGGGTCTTGACCTAGACACCATTTCTCTCAGCGGTGGTTCTAAATGTCGGCTGTGCAATAAAATCTGGGTGGAGCGACTTTTAAAAATATGGCGTCTGTTCCAGGTATTTTTTATTACTTTATTGGTAAATGTTTATTTTTGAGAGAGAGAGAGAGAGAGAGAACATGAGCGTGGGAGGGGCAGACAGAGAGGGAAACAGAATCCAAAGTAGGCTCCAAGTTGTCAGCACAGAGCCCGACACGGGGCTTGAACTCATGAACTGAGAGATCGTAACCTGAACTGAAGTCGGATGCTTAACCAAAGAGCCACCCAAGGGCTGCCCAGTTATGTATTATTGTGCAATAGATCATCCTAAACCTTACTGGCTTAAGACAACAGTAATTTACTTTGGTCATAAGTCTGCAATGGGGGGAGCGTTTGGTGACCACAGCTGGTTTCTGTCATACACAGAAAGGCTCAAAGGCTGGGAGCTGGAATCATTTGAAGTCTGGCACTCTTGCATGTCCAGTGGTTGAGGCTGGGAGGAAGCCCGGAACTCCGCTGGTGCTATTGACCAGAACGTCTCCACGTGGACCTTCCATGTGGCTGTTCGGGCTTCCTCACAACATGTGGCCAGTTCTGAGTGAGCTCCCGGAAAGAACATGGGGTTTGTATGATCCAGCCTCGGAAGTTAGTGTCACACTCTGGTGGCTGAGGTGGTTGCAGAAAGTCTATTTGGATTCCAGAGGGGAGGGACTAGACCTACCATTGGATGGCAGGAGTCCGACATCACTCCGTAAGGGGAGCTGTCTTTGGAGAATCCAGTCTGTTACTGGTTCCCAAGTCCCACCCCCTGGAGAGTCAGTTCTGAAGGTCTGCACACGTTCCTGGGTGATTCTGGTATATACCCAGGGGACCAGACAATGGCCCTTTGTCTAAGGCCTGTGGCCTCTCAATTCTCAGCTCAGAGCTGTCCACACCACAGGGGAGGCTGGGGAGATTGATTTTGGAGAGAAACAAGCCTCAGGCCAGCAGGGGGACCTGAGGCCTGCTGTCTGTGCAGGGGAGGGTGGTGTTACTGACCTGCCCTTATTATTTTTTAAAATGTTTTTAATGTTTATTTATGAGAGAGAGCAAGGGAGCAGGGGAAGGGCAGAGAGAGAGGGAGACACAGAATCTGAAGCAGACTCCAGGCTCTGAGCTGGCAGCACAGAGCCCAACATGGGGCTCCAACTCACAAGCTGTGAGATCATGCCCTGAGTCAGATATAAGGGCATGATCGGATGCTTCACCGACTGAGCCCCCTAGGTGCTCTGACTTACCCTTATTAATGAGGCCTTTTGGGAGCTGGTGTATCCTCACAGCCTTCTTTCCAAACCCATGTGTGTCTCTTCAGCACTTGCTGGTGTGTGGACGGGGGTGTCCAGGCTGCTGGTGCACAGCATGATAAGATGGCCTGGCATCTCGTGGGGAGAGTTGTAGTTCTCCTCTCCAGGATGCTTATTGCCGCTTGGGGACTTCCCCTCATAACCATTATTGAGCCTCGGGGTTTTTTAGACTGATTGAATCTGAGGAATATTGGAGGGACGCAGTCAGTGGGCAGTATTTTAGAAGGGGGTGGTCTAGGGAGGCAGGAGGTGGGAGGCAGGGGACCCTGGCAGCCCCAGCTCAGCCACAGTTTTGCTGTTTAACAATGGGTAGGTCATATCTCAGCTCAGAGCCTCAGTTTCCCCGCTGTTACATGTGTGGAGTCTCGGGTCCCATTCTCTACTCTGAGTGACCTGAGTTGAGTGGAGGTACTCTCCCTTAACAGAAACCCTAAGGTTTCCTCATGGCCTGTAGTCTTTGAGCCCTGCCTACCCTCCACACCTGTGTACCAGGGGCCCTCTGCCCACCACTCCAGCCTCATCATTCCTTCCCTGAACTCACCACGCACCTCCACCCTCCTGGGCTCTTGCATAGGCTCTTCCCTCTGCCTGGGATACTTTCTCTTGCTTTCATTCCCTGGCAAACCCGGAAGTTTGGCGTTTGTTATCTCTTCCATGAAGCCTGCCCCTGCCCTCTCCTGCTAGTTACCTCTGCGGTGTGCTTCTCGTGCAAGGCACAATTTTGTGACCTCTGGCAAGTCATGTCACCAGTCTAAGCCTCAGTTTCCTCATCTCTGAGTTGGGGCTCATGATCACCAAACAGAATGCTCACGATATTTTAAGGACATCGGCGACAGAAGCAGAGAGTCTATATGAAAGAGATTTGGGGTAGAGTAAGGATATCAGAGTTTTCAGAGCCCGTTGCTTCCCTAGCCTTTATCAAAGAGGAAGGGGCGTGGTGCTGATGGTCCTATAGGGGAAGCCACAATCCTTGTCCCCTGTACTGTAGGTAAGGGCGAGGTAGGTAATAGGAGCATCACGTTCAGATCTGGAATTCTTTAAAGATTGGATGAATGAGTGGGTGGATGGATGGATGAATGAATGAATGCAAGCTGGCAACTAGTTTCCGAATTTGCTCAACCGACTGAGCCACCCAGGTGCTCCAGCTAGTTTCCTAATTTGGATACACCTTGTCTGCACCTGGTCAGGGACCGGCGACAGAGGAGGGAGGTCCCACCTCCAGGAGCCCCGCCCCCCGAGAAGCCCCGCCCTCGGGCGATAGCCTCGCCGGTCTCCTAGCGACTGTAAACAGAATCGCGCGGCTTAACCCCGCGGGCCTCGCTGCCTGGGCGCACAGACTGCATTCTCTGAGCTTTCTCGCGTGGCTGCTGTGCAGCGGGTGTACGAGCTGGTTGACGCCACGGTCTGAGGCCAGGCTGCTGCCCAGCGCATCCCGTCGCAGGTACCGAAGGAGGTCCCCCACCACCTGCTGTCCTCTGGGCACCCCTTTCTAAGCATTAGCCCGAGTTCCTCTTCCATGGACCCTGAGCTTGTGCCCTGAGCCTGATAGGGAAAATCTGTTGTAAGATGGCCGACAGGACTAATAGGAAACTCCTGTCCCTGATGAATAAGGAAGGCGGAAGTAACGGGCTATAAATTGTTCCCTCTGCTAAAGCTCGGGCCTCAGACCACTGGAGAATGCTCTTCTCTGAGCCCACCGGTGTAACGTAAATCTCTCTTCCAAGACCTCCTAGCGCTGCTTGGTTCTTGTGCCGGATGTTCCAGATCAGATTACGGAACAGGCCCAGCATTCAGTGCCCATTCATGTCTTGCCCCCTGGGTAGTTCTTGCCATCTTTGACCTCACCAGGTGCCCGGTTCACCGGTCCCTGACTGGCAAACTCCTACTGTGCTTCGACACTGCTCACCCCGTGGCCACACAGAGTGGAAATGCCGGGTTCTTAAGGAATTGCACTCACCTGGAGCTGACACTGCAAAAGTGCCAAAGATTGACTTGTGAAAGGGGGAGGGGTTGGGGCTGGGGGAGATTAGAGACTCACGTTGGAGGAGCTGGCGTTGCTTATCATGATTAGTGGAAGCCATAGATCTCTGTGACTCGCCGTTACAAGCATCCTGTGTGCCAGACGGTGTTCCAGACCTTGGCCATTCACCCCAGTCAGGAGAAGGGAAGGGAAAGGAAGGAGGAGAAGGGTGGGTCATTTCGAAGGAGGCAGGGTTTGCCTCCTGGGAACCGGGTGGTGACCACAGTGCCTTCGTTGTCTTCCAGCTGGGAGTGCTGCGACGGTGGATGCTCCGCGGAATGTCCTTGCAGGCCTGGGAGTGGGAAGATGAGGACAGGGTGAGCATGGGGCCCATGTCCTCCATGGGCAACTTTTACCGGCCCGGCAGCGAGTGCGAGACAGAAGAGTACCTGAAGGTCAAAGCCCAAGCCCAGGAGTCCGATTCCGACCACAGGTGCAGCAGTGAGTGCTCCTATGCGGCTGCCTGCAGCTTCTGCTCTGATGTGCCCCAAGTTGTCCCCTGCAAGTTCATCATCTCGCTGGCCTTCCCAGTGACTGCTGGTAAGTGCTCGATCAGAATCCCAACACCCTCTGTAGAAGGGGGTGTGCAATTGAGCTTCTCCCAGAAGTTTAGGGCACCTGAACTCCCTCTGTTGGCTTCCCCAAGTGAGGTGGCCAGTGCCCACAGCAGAGGTCAGGAAAGAAGCTGCAATTTTAAGGGGCCCACCGTGGGCCAGCACACAAGTGGTTATGTGGGCTTCATGTGCCTAATCCTCTCCCCGACGCTAAGAAGCAGGTGGTATTATTTCTGCTTTTTGCAGATGAATACATGGGGAAGAGGTTAAGGCATGGCTTTCCCATCCCTTTATCCTTGTTGAAAACACAGATTCTCAAGATGCATTGAATCCAAACCTCTGAGTGCATAGGAACATCTGGGGGTTTTGACCACACCAGTGCTGTGTCACAAACCCAAACGATTCCCCCAGTCAGGGGCTTTGAACAGGAATCTCTCATTCTGGGTGAGCAGGTCGGTGGGTCCAGGCTGGGCTCCCCGTGGTGGCTATGCTCCTTGCGCCCCTCCACTTCCTCCCGGCCCTGGGGGTGGCCAGACACCTTCTCAGTACGGGCAGACCCAGGCACTATAAGGGGGCAAGCCCGCCATCCAAGAATTCCTCAAATCTTTGAGCACCTTTTACCTGCTAGCATTCTATTGTCCAAAAGCAGTCACATGGTTGAACCCCAAGACTAGGGGCAGAGAAAAGAACTCCACGTTTTGATACATATATATATATATTTTTTTCTACTTGTACTAACTCCCCCCAGCCCCCGAAGATTAATTTCAGCATCTCCTTTGTAGTTCTGTCCATTATTACCTCATACTTTGGATGCTATTTGGTTAGATGTATATACCTGTTTAGAATTGACCTACAGTCTTGGTGACTCGAACTGTTTTTACTGCAAGACCATGATGAGGCAGGCAAAGCGCTTCAGGTGAAAAAATGTAAGGAGACACTCCCTCTTGGAGTCGCACGCTGAATTTTGGCACCCTGCTGTCTGGTGTAAACTCTGTTCCTCTACTGGCCAGGGGGCTGGAGCTGCATCTCAGCCCCCAAGCAGGGCGAGCAGTGGGCTCTTCCTTCCTTCCTTCCTTCCAGGGAACTGTGGCGCTGGGTCTGTTTTCTCATGCAGGGTTCAAACAAGACTCCGGAAACCCGTGTCTTCTAGGTCATAGAGGAAAATACACATTTTCTGTTGAAAAACATAGGAAACAGTCTAGAATGGAGAAACCTTCAAAGTCTCGCCGTTGCTACCACGCAGAGTATTTCCTTCTGCCAGATGATGGGGAGCCTAAAAAAGTTGACGTGGTGGTGTTTCCAACGATGGCCAAATTGTTCCTGGATTCAGGAGTAAAGGTGTGTGTGTGGGTGTGTGTGTGTTTATGTATGTACATCACATATAGTGTAATACTGCACAAAGGGGGCTTTCTTTCCCTGGAACTTTCTGGGAATGCAGAATATTAGGTTCCTACCGCAGACCTACTGAATGAGAATCCTCACTCAGTGATGGATGTAATACCAATTACCTGACTTTCTATTTAGATATCTTTGTCAAGTAATTTCTTCGGTGTTTCCAAAGTTTTGGCCTGCCTGCATATATGCCCCACCCCCCACCCCACCCCTGCCTGTGGCCTGGCTCCGAGTCAGTGGAAAGGGCACTATTTGCAGGTAACTGCGTTGATTCTGGCTTTTCCGAGGAACCGGAGGTGTGACGGTGCTTGGGCTGGGACACCCATTTCCTGATGTGTGGCAGGCATTGGGGGAGAGCCAGGCACAGAAGGCAGACAGGTGGAGGGGAGCACCCAGCTTTGTTGCCTGGAAGGGTGAGGCTGGTGAGGTGAAGGTAATGGTGAGCTGCTAAGCCTCCCAGCCTTGCATGCTTCAAACCTCCTGGTGTCCTTTTACACAGACGGTGAGGCCATGGCATGAAGGGGACAAAATCTGGGTGTCATGGACCCAAACTTTTAACATCAACGTGACAAAGGAATTACTAAAGAAAATCAGTTTTCATAAAATCACCTTGAAGGTCTGGGACACTAGGGACAAAGTCTCAAGGAAAGCCAGGTATTACCGGCCAAAGACTCCTGCGTATTCAGATGACGTAGGATCTGTTGGTAAGTCGGGTATCTGTGTTTTATTTGATACCATTCCTCGAGGCATGTGGCTTCTCACTATTTACAGGATAAAAGCCAGAATTCCGTCATTTGCTGCATCTCATTTGTCCTGAACACTTGTTCCTTTGTGGACAAGCTTGGGAGTACTGCCCCTTGGAGCTGGGTCTGCGGGTGGACAGAATCCGTTGCATGTGTATTGTCTCCACCTCTACCTCTGCTACATTTCTGGACTTCCTGTCCCCAGGCAGCATGACCTGTGGGGTCCCCACCAGCCTGTCTTCTGGCCAAGTAATTGGTGTTCACTGACTAAAAAACAAACAACCCCCCCAAAACAAAAAACAAAATGAAAAACACCCACCAAGAGACAAAAGAAAAAAGTTAAAAGTCCCACGTCCCTGAGACAACCATGTTAATATTTTCATATAGACCCTCTGGATTCTTACTGGGGTAAATATTCTATGCAGGACCAGAGAGTGTCCTTTTGAGCTCACCTCAAAAGAGGGCTATGAGAGTGGAAAGATCCAGGCTTTGAAGTCAGACAGCTCAGTTCAACCTGTCCGCATCTTGACGTTGGCCATATGCCCCTGAGGCAGGATGAGGGGAGTACCTCCCCCCCCAACTCAGTAAAGAGGATGTGTGTTGTCTGTAAAGAGGAGGGTGCCTGGGTGGCTGTCGGTTAAGTGTCTGATTTTTTATTTCAGCTCAGGTAGTGATCTCAGTTCCTGGGATCGAGCCCTGCGAATGGGCTCTGGGATTCTCTCTCTCCCCTGTCTCTGCTCCTCCCTCACTTGTGCTCCTTCTCTCTATCTAAGTAAATAAACAAACATTTAAAATATTGAGCATACTAAAATGCTCCCAGTTAAATTCTCTATGGCTTTTTTTTTTTTTTTTGAGAGACAGAGACCGTGCGAGCAGGGGAAGGTCAGAGAAAGAAAAAGACACAGAATCTGAAGTAGCTAGCAGTCAGCACAGAGCCCGACGTGGGGCTGGAACCCACGAACTGTGAGATCATGACCTGAGCGGAAGCTGGATGCTCAACCAACTGAGCCACCCAGTCAGCCCTCTGTGGCCTTAATTATAAGGTGCATCCAGTTTTTAGAGACCTTAAAACGTCACGGCAGTGTGGGTCTGAGATGGCTGGAGTGCGGTCTGTAGAGGTGTTGGTCACACCAGGCAAGTGCAGTTATCCCCATTTTACAGGGAGCAAAGGAGACCCACACCTGCTTGAAGGGCACAGTAGGCCAAGATCAGAACCCATTCTCATTGTGACTAGAAAGCCTCTCCTTACTCTGGGTTTCCAGCCTGCCATCTGGAGGTGCCGTCCTGACACTGGGGGATGGGCACTTCTGACCCTTCATCTTTCACTTATATCTGGGGTTTCTTGCCCTGGCGCTGTTGGCATTTTGGTTTAGATCATTCTGTCCTGGGCTCTGTAGCAGCATCCTTGACCTTGACCTGATAGGTGCCCATTGTAGTCTCCCCATTGTGACAACCAAGAATTTCTTCAGATGTTGCCAAATGTCCCCTGGGGACAGGAGCAAAATCACCCCTGGCTGAAAATTACTGGTTTATTTTTTATCTTTATTTAAAAAATTTTAAGTGAATTTATTTATTTTTAAGTTTGTTTGTTTTGAGAGAGAGCGAGCGAGAGAGTGCATGTGCATAGTCAGGGTGGAGATAGAGAGAGGGGGAGAGAGAGAATCCTAAGCAGGCTCCATGCTGTCAGTGCAGAGCCCGATGAGGGGCAAGAACTTGCAAACTGTCAGACCATGACCTGATTGGAATTCAGAGTCAGACACTTAACCAACCGAGCCACCCAGGTGCCCCCAAGAGAATCACTGATTTATGTCTAAACTACTCACTGTAGGGTTTCTGTGTGAGCAAAGGGGATTCAAAATGACTTTTCTTGGGGTGCCTGGGTGGCTCAGAAGGTTAAAAGTGTCTGACTTTAGCTCAGGTCACAATCTCACAGTTTGTGAGTTCGAGCCCAGTGTCAGGCTCTGTGCTGACAGCTAGGAGCCTGGATCCTCCTTCGGATTCTGTGTCTCCCTCTCTCTCTTCCCCTCCCCTGCTCAAGCTCTGTCTCTCTCTCCTACAAAAAAAAAATCCAAAAAATTTTTTTGAAAAATGACGATTCTTACTTGGACCAAGGAAAGACCCACGTCTCTCAAGTGTGTGGTTCCAAACCACCTGCATTAAATGCACTTGAGTGCCTAAATGCAGATTCCAGGGCCTGCCCCAGAGCTATTGAGCCAGAATTTCTGGTAACCATCTTGCCCTCAGGCACACTCATATTGGAGCAGGGACAGTGGGGCAGGTATATCAGGTAGGCTTCCCAGAGAAGGGGCCATGGGACCTCAGTCTGGAAGGATAAATGGAATCAGCTGGCTGGAAAGGGCAGGAGGAAGGGGGCTCCAGGCCCTTCAAGGAGCGTTCTTAAAATGATAGCACCTGCCCTTCCTCAAACCCCACCCCAAGCCTGACATTCCCCCCCTCATAAGCAGTATATATTCACTTTGTAAAACAGTTTAGAAATGGACTAGCATAAGGGAGAAAAAATAAAACAAAATCACATGATGCCCAACCAAAGGCAGTCGTTGCCCACATTTCCCTGTGCATTTATATGTTAAGTACAACATTTTGATGAACACATCTGGTGTACATGTTGTCTTAAGTCCTGCCTTTTTTTTTTTTTTCACTTGAAAAGCTATCTTCTTGAAACTCTTGTTTCTTGGTAGGGCAGAAATGGCATGAGAGGTTAGGCTCATGTTAAAAGAGGGTAGGAAATTGATGTGGGTGAAATAGGGCAAGTGGGAGTAACTACACGTGCAGCGTGATGATTAAATGGAAACACAAGTCAACTCCTTAATGGTCTTGTTTGGAAGAAGCACTTGCTGGATGAGGTTTGGATTACCTGGTAGTTTGAAGGTGCCCCCTCGGGGCAGGGGACCCGCCTCTCTTGTCCCCTGCTCCATGTGTAGCACTAGAACAGTGCTGTATACACAGAATGTGTCCAGTAAGTATTCCTGATTGATCAACTCAGTGATTCTTCTGCATTCTAGACGAAGTAAAACAGCTGGTGTTAAGTCAGAGAACATTGTGTGAACAGGGTGCACACCTCAGAGAGGGCCGGAGCCAGGAGCACGTGCCAGGAAAAGCAGAGAAGGCAGGAAAACGCGTGAAGACCTTGCATGGTGAGTGGCATTGACCTCCGTGGACAGACTGAGCCAAGGGCGAGGTCCCGGAACGGGCGCGGGTGCACTGGCTCCTGCCGGTGCTGCTTCGACCAGGAAGCAAACACTGTGCTCCGGGCAGGAGTTGCCTTCTGTCATTGATCCTTTTCCTTGTTTTTTTTTTTTTTTTTGTTGTTGTTGTTGTTGTTGTTGTTGTTGCTCTGGATTCCTAATCTTGTATTCTGAGATTATTGTGTCGCCACATGCACTTTCCTATTTACTTTAGAACTTTGCATCAGCTCCATGCATGGTGACTACATAATATTGCAGCTGCTGGTAGCAGTAGAATTTTCTTAACTGTTCCCTGTGGGTGGGTACTTAGGGATCCTGGGAGTGTTTTCGGTATTATCTGATGGAAATGGTGCTGAAGCAGGCAACCAAATAGATAATAGTTTGCCTCTCTTTCTTTCCTTCTTTCCTCCCTTTCCACCCCTCCCACCCTGCCAAACCGTGGCATGTTATATAAAAAATTGGAAGCCTTGTCTTGCCTCCATTTGCCCAAATAATTGTAATTACTTCTACATTTGCTCACTTACTCATTTATTATTAACCAGTCTTTTTACTGAATGCCCACCAGCAAGTCCTCTGCCTGGTGACTGGCATTGTAAAATGGGTAAAGGGCCCCCATTTCTTAATGAGCCAGAGTGGAACAAGAAGTCCATTTGCTAATAAATATTATCAGATCCTCATGCAGCAGAGCCTGAAGCTTTTTCCGAGAATTGTGAGGAATATGAAAAGGCACTCAGAATGGATGATCTTGGCACAGTTCGGTAAGAATGGATCCACGTTATTTTGGGAGTGGGTGTGCAGCCCCCTCTTGTACTGGCCCTATAAACTGCTGCCAAGAGTTAGGTGGATTTTTAGTAACTTCAGTTAAGTCAGAGCTCATACAATCCAGGTGAAATTAAAGGAATGCTTGTGTTTGAGTGTAAACATGCACTATACTCTTGCGTGTGTTCACTCTGTGAGGTGGTGGTATTATCTCCATTGTCTTCACAACATAACAGACTGGTGGTAAAGTGATTTGCACAAAGCTTTAAAATGGGAATTTTTGGAATCTTGGGAGTGTTTATAAAGCCAGAACCCCAGCCCATACCTTTGGACACCAAGTCCACAGCCTTTCCTGCTGAATGCAGTTGCTCTTGGAGCCTAAGAAGGATCTGGAGAAGGAGATTCCTTGATTGCTGTGGGGACCAAGCGTAGAGTGGAGGCCCAGCTGGTGGCTTGGGAGAATAGGACGGAGAGAATCCAAGAGACCAGGTTATTTAAAAATCTTTATTTTTTTTTTTTAAATTGGGGGTTTTTTTTTGCATTGAATTTATGCATTGATTTGGGAAGAATTGACATTTTTATAATTGTGAAGTTCTCCCATCCATGATCATAGTATATCTTTTCACCTAATTCAGTTCCCCCTTTATGACTTTTAATAGAATTACATTTTTTTCTTCCGATAGATGTTGGATAATTCCTATAAGTGAGTTCCTTGATGTTTTTAGAGTTTGGTTGCTTTTATAAAAAACACACTATTTTCTGTAATGTTTCTAGTTGCTTAGAAATTGATAGTACAAGTGTGGTCCATAGAGCAACAGCATCAGCAGTATTGGGAACCTGTTAAAAATGTAGAATGTCAGGTCCACTCCAAGCTTATTGAACCCTAACCTGCCTTTTATTTAAGAGCATTTTCAGGTGATTCATGTGCACACTGAAATTTAAGAAGTATTGGTTAGACAAATACAATATCATTTAAAAAGAATCTCACATTTGGTCTAGTAAATAGATTCTTAGGTCTGGTCCCTGATTATTTTCACCTTCATTTATTTTTCCCTTTGTGAACTTTCTAGATTGAGTATTTTAAGAGAACCAACTGTTTGTTTGGGAGCTGCAACTGGGATGGAGATGAAGGAATTAACGGAGAGATCATCATTTAGCAGTTTAACAAACGTATTAGAAAAGCCAAAATTTCAAAGTAAGTTAGGATGGGATTTTGGAATTTTATAATATAACTAGACTTGGAAGAATTATGATATTTTTTAAATTTTAGAGCATGAGTGCCCATGAGCAAGGGGAGGCGCAGAGGGTAAGAGAGAAAATCTTAAGCAGCCTTCATGCCCAGCATGGAGCCCAACATGGGGCTTGATCCCACGACGCTGGGATCATGACCCAAGCCAAAATCAAGAATTAGACGCTCATCTGACTGAGCTAACCAGGTGCCTGGGATTATGAAACATTTCAAATTCAGAATACTTCAGAAAGATTCCTTGATACCTGACCACATGGGACTCAAAAGTAAAAGAATACTACATACACATTCAACTTACCATTCTATCTCCCCTTAACCAGCCGTCCCTACCACCATTCGATCCATTCCACCCCACCTCATCCCATTCACTTACCTGCATGATCCCACCCATCCACACTGCAGCCCTTTCTACTCCACCAATGTTCCTGTGCTCCTGACTCTCAGCATTGTGAACATGGGGAGCATGAAAATCTCGGGGTCATGGAAATAATCTTGGAAGATGAGAAGTTACCTCTTCTGGTGGAGTAAGGAAAATAGCACACCAGGTTACAGGGGCTGCTCATGCAGAAGCTTATAATCTGAGTGACAGACAAGATGCAAGGGTCGTCAGAAGCCCCTAAATGGACCGACTTCTTCATTCTTGACCTTGTTCTCCTCACTAGTTTTTCAGTAAGCAGTTGGGTTTCTAGCATGATGTGGAGTATCCTAGAGCTGGTGCGCTGGCTGCCTCCTGGGATGGCCTATTCCTGTTTGTTCAACTGTGGCAGCTACAAATCATTTCCTTAACTCTATCAGTTAATCTGCTTTTCCTGGTTCGAGTTGACCACTCGGGGGAAGTGCAGCTGGGGGAAGTGGCTGCCTGAGTTGGCTCTCTGCCACGTGTCGGAAACAGTTGCTCATGTTCCTATTTTGAAGGCTTTAAAAGACTGATCAACACTTTTAGATCTGAACACCTTCAACTCTGAGTTTTCTCTTTTTCAGATTAAAGAGGCTTGCTTAAAAAAAATTTTTTTTTAATGCCTACTCATTTTTGAGAGACAGAGACTGAGCATGAGCAGGGGAGGGGCAGACAGAGGGAAACACAGAATCTGAAGCAGACTCCAGGCTCCCAGCTGTTAGCACAGAGCCTGATGTGGACCTCGAACCCAGTAACTGTGAGATCATGACATGAGCCAAAGTTGGACTGCTTAACCAACTGAGCCACCCAGGTATCCCTAAACCTTGCTTTTGAAAAATATTCTTGAAGCATTGGTATGCGCTTCTCACACCATCTTTTTTATTTTGTAAAAGATAGGAAAGTACACGGAAAAAGACAACACCTTTCTCGAGAAAGACAAGTTTACAGATACAGTTTGTCTCCTTTACACCCTGTGTGTTTAAGAAGCACACATACCCTATCCCACAGAGAAATTGGTGTGACCCTTCCCTGCCACCCTATTCTTCCTGACACGTTCATACACCATTGCGTTGTTTTGTTTTTGTGAGTTATAGACATGACTTCATACTGTACATACTTTCCTGAAACTTGCTCTTTGCAGTCAGCTTGACTCTTCAGATATTCGTGTCCATATATGTAAGTCCAGTTCCTTCCTCGTAACTTCTATAGAATACCCCGTTAGATAGACATGCCATCCTTCACCCATGCAGTCCCCACTGGGATGTGAGTTATCTCCTGTCTCCGGCCGTGATCAGTGCTGTGACGGCGAGCCCTCTTGTGTGGGTCTCCGTGTGCACATGCCAGAGCGTGTAGGGCATTTGCCCAGAGGGACCACAGGGCGTGGGAAACACACCTTGGCCCCTCAGGAGGTATTCTGGTTTATTACGCTCTGCGTCATATCAGTGTGCCCTCCGCACAAAAGTCCTGAGAATTCCTTTTCCATGTCATCAGCCGTGCTTGACGCACTCAGGGCCTACTTCCTGATTCCTATGGGGGTTGATGAGATCATCTCCTAGGCTTCTTTAGTCACTGTCTTAGGTGATTCGGCTATTGCTATTTCTTATTTTTCTGTTGGGTTTTGTGTTTTTTCCTACTGATCTGTAAGCTTCATTTTTGACACCGTCTGGATAAGCAGGCTTGGTCTGATAGGTGCACTTTAATCATCACAGGTGGGGGGCTGTAACTTTTCCTGTTACTCTGTGTATTCGGTCTTGTTTTGCACAGCCTGTATTTGACTCTTCCTTCCTCGTTTGTACTTTCGGTAACACTTAAGAAATCCTTTCTTGAGTACCTGGGTGGCTCAGTTGGTTAAATGGCCGACTTCAGCTCAGATCGTGATCTCATGGTTCGTGAGTTTGAGCCCCACGTCAGCCTCTGACAACTTTGGATTCTGTGTCACTGTACATCTCTGCTCCTCCCCTGCTCACATTCTGTCTCTTTCAAAAATGAATAAACATTGGAGGAAAAAAATCCTTTCTCATCCAGATGTCAGTAGCATCTCCTCTGTATTCGCTGAATGATTTTGAAGTTTTTGTTTTCCACCGTGAGTCTGCAATTCATTTTGCATATGGCATGAGATGCGTGATAATTTCATTTGCCTCCAAATGGATAGTCGATGTAATTAACCGATGAATCCATCCTCTCCTGTGATCTGAAATGCCACCTCTGACATCTATTAAGTCTCTCTATGCTTGCAGATGTATTTCTGGGCTTTCTAAGTTCTGTTCCCTTGGTCATTACATCACAGAACAAATAACTCATGGTTTTAATTACCATAGATCTAGATGTCTTACTGTCTCCTTCTTAATCCCTGCATCTGAGCTTGGCACAGAGCCGAGTATCTCGTGTACCTTTGCTCACTTACTTTCTCAACACCCTACAAGGGAGACGCTATTGCTCCTGTTCTATAGATGAGGTGATTGAAGCTCAGAATTGTTAAGGAGGAGGAGACCCGGTTCTGGAACTTTGGTCGTTCAACTCTGAAGCCCAAACCTCAGCCCTACACTGTGGTCAGGGGCTGCCTTGGGGCAGAACTTTGATATGTGGTGGTTTGTGGCCATCCTCCAACCTTAGCCCCCTTCTGCCCATGTTCTTGGGTAGGGGTGGCAGGGAGGTCACATTCTTCCTGTATCTACATTTAGACGCCTCTTCTGGTTGCTGGGGAAGGGCGGCACAGAGGACAGCCTCTGCCTTCAAGGATATTCCAGAACCTTCCTTCTTCTTTTTTAAATGTTTATTTTTGAGAGAGAGAGAGAGAGAGAGAGAAACAGAGCAGGAGCAGGGGTTGGGGGCAGAGGGAGGGAGGCACAGAATCCAGAGCAGGCTCCAGGCTCTGAGCTGTGAGCACCGAACCCAACACAGGGCTCACACCCACGAACTGTGAGATCATGTCTTGAACTGTAGTCAGACACTTAGATAACTCAGCCACCCTAGTGCCCCTATTCCAGAACCGTTCTGACTCTGCAGCATGTCAGGATTCTCATACGGTAGCTTGGCTATGAGCTCCTCTTAACACTGATTTCCTTCCTTCGATTTTACAGATAAACAGAAAGAGTCAGAGGTGAGAAAGAACCCCCAGAGGAGAAAGAAGAAATCTCGAGGGGAAGACAGTGACTTCAAGGGGGCAGGAGACGGGAAGCACGGAGTCGTCTCTACGGAGCTGGTGCTGATGCCACTCCTCGCAGGTAGCTATGTCTGCTCTCAGCAGTTCTGAGCTGTCTGGTCACACATGGCTAGAATGTCCCTAAACTTGCACTGACTAAGCCTCTTCCTCTCCCACCTACTTCCATGCTCACAGCCACTTCAGCAAATTGGAGGCGAGTGTCTCCATTAGACAGAGGAGGAAAAAGAGGCGCAGAGAGGTCGGTAGGGTTGTCTGAGATCACACAGCAAGTAAAGGTGAGGCCAGGATTGGAACTCGGTCTGATTCCAAAGTCCTAAGAAACTTGTGAGAATCATTGTCCTGATTTTGTTTGCTAAATAGGATGCTGCTTTTAAGAAACGCTTTTCTGCAGAGTTTTACAGAAACATCTTGTAAAGGAAATAAGGAAGGGGAGCCAGTATTTCTGGCCCATCATTTACTGTTCATGGCAAACTCTGGTCCTCCCCGTGAACTTGTAGAGGTGGTGTGGGAGTTGCTACCCTTTATTCTGTGAGGAATCCAAACTCTGAGAAGGCAAATCAACCTCCCTGAGGTCACAGAACTCAGTGGAGAAACAGGTATTTTGTTCTTTTGCTTTGTAAGATCTATCACAGTTTAGAAATGAGGCTTTCTACGGTTTCACAAATAATAAATAGTAGGTGTGTTGTATCCATAGGTTGTGATCATGTAAAGCTCAGAATATATTTTGGTTAAAATTATGTGACTTCGTTTTTGAAATAGTAACACGGGGGGAATCCTCTTTTTAGAGAAAATCATTTCAAGCCTATTTCATTGTAAACTTTTTTGGTGGTCAGGGTTAACGTGCGCCCTCTACTGGCCAATCTGCAGAAATTTTAGGTTTCTGTCTTGGGATGGTACCCATCTTTTCATCTCTTTGGGGTTCTACCTCCTAAGATCAGTATTGAGTGCTTGGAAAATCATATCATAAACTCTTGGGTTGATATTGATACAATTTGAAGAAATACCTTTAATTTTTTTAGTTTTCACCTTTATTTAAAAAATTTTTTAATGTTTATTTTTGAGAGAGAGTGTGTGAGTGTGTGTGTGTGTGTGTGTGTGTGTGTGTGTGTGTGAGAGTGAGAGAGAGAGTGAATGGAGTTGGGGGGAGGACATAGAATCTGAAGCAGGCTCCAGGCTCTGAGCTATCAGCACAGAGCCCAATGGGGGGCTCGAACTCCTGCACTGGGAGATCATGCCCTGAGCCAGTACTGGATGTTTAACCCACTGAGCCACCCAGGCACCCCTAGTTTTCACCTTTTGTAAAAATAGTTTATTGTCAAGTTAGTTTCCATATAACACCTAGTGCTCTTCCCCACAAGTGCCCTCCTCCAATATCACCACCTCCCTTCCTCTTCCCCCTCCCCCTTCAACCCTCGGTTCATTTTCAGTATTCAGTAGTCTCTCAGGTTTTGTGTCCCTCTCTCTCTCCCCAACTCTCTTTCCCCCTTCCCTTCCCCATGGTCCTCCATTAGGTTTCTCCTGTTCTTCTGTTAGACCTATGAGTGCAAACATATGGTGTTTGTCCTTCTCTGCCTGACTTATTTCGCTTAGCATGACACCCTCCAGGTCCATCCACATTGCTACAAATGGCCAAATTTCATTCTTTCTCATTGCCATGTAATACTCCATTGTGTGTATATATATCACATCTTCTTGATCACTTATCAGGTGATGGACATTTAGGCTCTTTCCATGATTTGGCTATTGTAGAAAGTGCCGCTATGAACATTGGGGTACATGTGCTTCTATGTGTCAGCACTTCTGTATCCCTTGGGTAAATCCCCAGTGGGTCGTAGGGGAATTCTACTGATAGTTTTTTGAGGAACCTCCACACTGTTTTCCAGAGCGGCTGCACCAGTTTACATTCCCACTAACAGTGTAGGAGGGTGCCCGTCTCTCCACACCCTCGCCAGCATCTATAGTCTCTTGATTTGTTCATTTTAGTCACTCTGACCGGTGTGAGGTGATATCTCAGTGTGGTTTTGATTTGTGTTTCCCTGATGATGAGTGATGCTGAGCATCGTTTCATGTGCCTGTTTGCCATCTGGATGTCCTCTTTGGAGGTGTCTGTTCAGGTCTTCTGCCCATTTCTTCACTGGGTTATTTGTTTTTTGGGTGTGGAGTTTGATGAGTTCCTTGTAGATTTTGGATACTAGCCCTTTATCCGATATGCCATTTGCAACTATCTTTTCCCATTCTGTCTGTTGCCTATTAGTTTTCTTGATTGTTTCCTTTGCAGTGCAGAAGCTTTTTATCTTGCTGAGTTCCCAGTGGTTCATTTTTGTTCTTGATTCCCTTACCTTTGGGGATGTGTCGAGTAGGAAATTGCTGTGGTTGGGGTCAAGGAGGTTGTTTCCTACTTTCTCCTCTAGGGTTTTTATGGTTTCCTGTCTCACATTCAGGACCTTCAGCCATTTTGAGTTTATTTTTGTGTGTGGTGTAAGAAAGTGGTCTAGTTTCATTCTTCTGCATGTTGCTGTCCAGTTCTCCCAGCACCACCTGCTAAAGAGGCTCTCTTTTTCCCATCGGATACTCTTTCCTGCTTTGTCAAAAATTAATTGGTCGTACATTTTTGGGCCCAGTTCTGGGTTCTCTACTCTATTCCATTGGTCTATGTGTCTGTTTTTGTGCCACCTAGTTTTCACTTTTAAGTGGATTTTTGAAAATCAGCTTTCACCTAAAGTTGGGCTTTTCAGGCTGTTTTAGCTTTCCCACTGCTTTGGAATCTTTTCTAGAGAAGTGACTTTTCAGAGACTCTTTTTGACTGTGCTCCAGGAGGACCCGGCCTCCTGCCTGGTGGCCACATGCTCCTGCTTGGCACAGATATCTCTGGGGGAATGCTCTGTGTGCTGAGTCCCCAAGAGAAACCAGTGCCTGTAGGTGAGTGAGCTCCAGGTGATTGCTGACTTTGGATTGGGCTTGACTTTGCTTTTTAATTTTGCTGAGAGGAGAAGGAGAAGCTCAGATGGTCTTGATCTGCCTGGTGTGACTTCCCAGCAGGGTGAAGCCGACAAGTGCCTGCCTGCCTCCCCACCCCCAGCCTGTGCCGTCTTGGCTGTGTAGTGGGGCGGTTACTCCAAGAGTGCGGGTGACCATCCTGCTTTGAATCCTGGCTCAGTCACCAGCCAGCCAATTGCCCACACTCTGAGTCCTTCAATGCTGTGTCCTCATCTGTAGAAGAGGGGTGATAATTCCCCTCCCCAGAGAGCTGCGGTAAGGATCCTGTGAGATACCATGTGTTAACCGCTCAGCAGGGCATCTTGCACACAGCAGGGCATGGGTTGCTGGGACACTTGGGGGGGCTGGATGCAAGGAAGACAGCAAGATAAACCTCCTCCCTTATACCAATGTCATGGCTTATGGTCATAAACTGACAATGACCTTGACATGGTAGGCCAATTATATGGGTTTTCTAAATTTTTTAAAAAGTGTATTTATTTTGAGAGAGAGAGAGCACAAGTGGGGTAGGGACAGAGAGAGGAAGAGAGAGAGAATCCCAAGCAGGCTCCACACTGTCAGTGCAGAGCCCAATGTGGGGCTCAAACTCCCGCACCGTGAGATCCTGACCTGACCCGACGTCAAGAGCCACCACAGGTGCCCCTGCATGTTTGTTTCTGCCATAAAATAATAGCACAAGATTATTCCAAAGCCAGCATGATCATTTTTGGTAATCATCCTCAATTTCAAATTAGGCCATAGGCCTCCCTCAGTGATGAACTCTGGTTGGCTAGTAACACATTAAGATTCTAGAAAGATCCTGTGTTTGGAATGAACTCTTACTTTTCCTGCATAGCGGAGGGGCCAAGAGGAGCTGGGCCAGGGACGTGGGTTCTGCCACTTACTGGCCAAGAGACCTCAGACGGCATCTTAACATTTCTGGGCCTCAGTTTCTCCATCTACAAAACAGATGCGATAGCAACAGCACAGGGCTGTTCTGAGGATTAAATGGCATTAAAGCACGTTCGCACTGTGCAGCGTCCGTTCCCCTGCTCCTTTTCTCTCCTCAGCCTGGGCATGTGCCCCCCCCCCCCGCCCCCGCTGCCATGAGGAGGGATGCTTGCTAACTGTCCCACAACACACAGGGCGGTCCCCACAACATAGAATTACAGTGTCCGTGATTTCAAGGTTGAGAAATCCTACCCCGGGAATATGGCTCTCCCTTCCCTAAATTTCTGAGTGATGACTTGAGGGCTTGTTGGCACTGGAGATTTCTTCTAAACTGGGCAGTGTTTTCTATGAAGAGGCTTGTAGAGTTCTAGAATGCAGATCGTAATTAGTTATGGCCTTCATGAGTCAGCTCGTTTGGAGAGAGAGATGTGGGAGCATGGAGGGTTGATCCCCAGAGCCGTATGCGGCCCCACGAGGCCCATGGTCCTGGCTGGTGCAGTGGCCACACATGCTAAGCCCATGACTCGTTTCGGAAGTGACTACTCTTCTTTCTTTACTCTCTTTTTTTAATGTTTATTTTTTAGGAAGGGGGAGGGGCGACAAGAGAGGGAGACGGAGCCAGAGGATCTGAAACCGGCTCTGTGCTGATGGCAGAGGGACCAACGCGGGGCTCAGACTCATGCACCGTGAGATCATGATCTGAGCCCAAATCAGAAGCTTAACTGACAGCCGCCTAGAGCTCCTGGAAGGGACTATTCTTTCTGAGTGTGAATGACTGGGTTTTTGTGCACCCTGGAAATACACTTACAAGTGTTGCAATAGAACTGACTAGAAGTGAGCACCCACTGTGTGCCAGGTGGTCTCCCTGACCCCTTCACATACATGAGCCCTCTTGACCCTCGTCGCTCTGAGAAAGCTGGGATCGATGCTCGTTTGGTACATGAGGAAATACAAATACAAGTACCCGTGTAACACCTAGATTCACAGCTATCTATAGATACACAGCCCTGAACTCTAATTCGTCCATATTGAACTGTATTTTCTTACAACTGACCCACAAGTTAATCAACCAGCCCTATACATTCCCATTAATGTAGCTTACATACATAAAGCAAGGCACTGAAAATGCCTAGATGAGTTGTTAGACTCCATAAACATGAACGTTTGGTCCTAGCCTTTCCACTAATTGGTAATAGGATTATGCATGCAAGCTCCTGCACCGCGGTGAAAATGCCCTCTAAGTCATCAATTGACCTAAAGGAGGGGGTATCCAGCACACAAAAATGTAGCTCATAACACCTTGCTTAGCCACACCCCCATGGGATACAGCAGTGGTAAAGATTAAGCTGGCATCTGGTTCTCACTTCAAGGTCATTCTTAATTCTTTACTCCAATCCTGCACGTATCTCAAAAGGACGTCTCAATGAACTGATGACTGATCAGCCCATGATCACACATAACTGTGGTGCCATGCATTTGGTATCTTTTAATTTTTAGCAGGGGGACTTGCTAGGACTCAGCTATGACCATAAAAGTCTCGATGCAGTCACATAATTTGTAGCTGGGCTTAGTTGCTGTGCTAGGATTCCACATCCCACCAAGCAAGGTGTTATTCAGTTGATCGTTATGGGACATAAACTTCAAGCTCAGTGCTTCAACCGGACATGGGAGCGCGGGCACACGTATGTGCGCATGTACGTACACATACATACGTTAACATGTACATGCATACACTTATACAACAAACAATTAGCTTATGCCTCAAAGAGCCTCTAACTTACATGTCTCGTGACCACTGATAGTCAAATCCAGGATTTGAGCCTCAGCCTCTCTGCGTGTAAAAAAATAGTGGAGGATTTTACTTCTTCCCCTCCCTGTCCCCCACTCCTAGTATATCTCCACCTGCTAAAATGTAGGGACACCCCCCCCCGCGACGAGAAAATATGCTCACTGCTACCTGTGAGAATTCACTTGCCCCTTTCCCTAGTCGCTCCGTCACACAGCCATAGTGGAAGGTGCACCATGCTCGATTTGGCTCCGATGGACCAGTTGGGTTCTACGTCAGTATCTGTGCTTTTCTCACCGGGCTGTAACAGTTAAAGCGGCCCTGGCCACCACAGTGGAGACGCTGGCATTACGTGCCCTGTTCTAAAATAACTGCCCAGAGGAGCACTCTCCCACAGAGCTTTCTGCAGTAATGGAAGTGTCCTATATCTGTGTTGTCCGGGCCAGTGCCTCCTTGCTATATGTGGCTACGTGAGCATTTGCAATGTGACTTATGTGATAAAGGAACTGCATTAAAATTGTATTTAAACTTAAGTAGCCACAAATGGCCAGTAGCTACTGTATTTCTTTTTTTTTTTTTTTTTTTTACATTTTATTTATTTTTGAGAGACAGAGACAGAGCATGAACAGGGGAGGGGCAGAGAGAAAGAGACACAGAATCCGAAGCAGGCTCCAGGCTCTGAGCTAGCTGTCAGCACAGAGTCCCATGCGGGGCTTGAACCCACGAACCGTGAGATCACGACCTGAGCCAAAGTTGGATGCTTAAGCTACTGAGCCACCCAGGCGCCCCAGCTACTGTATTTCAATAGCGGTTCCAAATTGCCTGAGTTTTTATTTACTTATTTATATCATTTATTAATTTTTGAGAGACAGAGAGTGAGTGGTGGAGGGGCAGAGAGGGAGACACAGAATCCAACACAGGTTCTAGGCTCTGAGCTGTTAGCACAAAGCCCAACGTGGGGCTTGAATTCTCGGACTGTGAGGTCATGACTGAGCTGAAGTCCGACTGAGTCACCCAGGTGTGCCCCCCCCCCTTTTTTTTTTTTTTGCGGGGAAGGGGGTTAACATTTAGTGCCTGAGATGTTTTTTAAAACCCTAGTGTAGGGGCGCCTGAGTCGCTCAGTCGGTTAAACGTCCAACTTTGGCTCAGGTCATGATCTCGTGGTTTGTGGGTTTGGGCCCTGAGTCAGTCTCTGTGCTGACAGCTGGCTCAGAGCCTGGAGCCTGTCTTCAGATTCTGTGTTTCCCTCTCTCTCTGACCCTCCCCTGCTCACGCTGTTTCTCTCTCTCTCAAAAATAAATTAAAAAAAAAACATTAAAAATAAAAAACAAAATAAAATAAACTCTAGTGTAGAGGCTATGTCCCAGACCAAGTAAATGAGACTGCTTGACGGTACCATCCAAGAACCAGTATTCCTGTAGATGATTCAGGAAATGCTGATATTACAAGATGATCATCAAGATTAAATCCCAATGAGTAAATTCTCTTGGGAGACTTAGGGGACCCCAGTTTGAGAAACTAATGTATACTGTGCTGCCAGTAGGTGTTTTCCAATTCTATTTGTTTCTTTTAAGTTTTCTTCTTTTAGTTGTCATTTATTATTGGCTCTTATCAGTTGGCCGGATCCCTCTGTTCTTGTGTCAGAGCTATCAGGAGTAACAGTCTAACGCCATGTGTATGTCTCCCCTAGGATGGCAAACTGTCGTGAGTGGTGGCTGTCAGAAGTCTGCCAGCATTTTAGACTGTTTTTTGAGTTTTAAAACAGAAGTTCCTATCATGACTGAGGAGCAGAAGCAGGATTTAAACCCTCTGACCATAAAGATCAAGTGTGTTTCCTGCCTTCCATCACAACCGGTGCCAATCCATGAACTAGAGGTAAGAATGAGCCAGAAAAACCAACTTGAGGGCTCCTTTTTCCCCATCCAGTTGCCCATTACGTGTCCTCTCTAATTCCCCACCATGGCCTTACGTGAGGTGTATCATCATTTAGGATCTCATAGCAAGATATGAGAGAGATTAGGTTCCTGGGATTAGGGCTACCAATTCTTGATGTCTCCCACTGCACCACAGGTGTCCTTCAAGTGCAGGTAGTGACCCCCCCGCCCCCGCCCGGCTTCAGAATACAGCAGCAGCCCTCACCTAGATGCTCACTCATCTTGAGCCAATCTAGTTTACCACTGATGTTTATCCTGGGAGTTCCCTTTTCCTTTCCTGGTAGGATCCTTGTTTCCTGGATTCTGTCTTCTCTTGATTTGTTTGCTCTCTGGTTTTGCTGGAACACATCTTCCTGTAGGTTCTTGAGAACAGGTTAATGAGAGGTGCTTGTTTTGAGGTCTCATGTTCTGAAAATATCTTTATTCTACCCTTACACCTGATTGATACTTTATCTAGGTATAGAATTCTTATTTTCCTTCAGAGTTTTGAAGACATTATTCCGTCATCTTTTATGTTCCATTTGAACCTTTGTATGTGCTTTGTAAGTTTTTTTTAAAAATTTAGAATCTTCTTTTTGTCTTCTGAAACTGATTAATTATGTATCTTAGCTTGGGGCATATCCATATACATATCCATGTATTATGCTTCCATTTTGAAACAAAATTTCAGAGCAAGTTGCAAAGGTAGTACAGAGAGATCCTATGTAGCCTTTGCCCAGCTTTTTTTTTCATGTTTATTATTTATTTTTGAGACACAGAGAGAGAATGAGAATGAGAACAAGTGGGAGAAGGGCAGAGAGAGAGGGAGACACAGAATCTGAAGCAGGCTCTAGGCTCTGAGCTGTCAGCAGAGTCTGATGAGGGGCTTGAACCTACGAACTGTGAGATCATGACCTGAGCTGAAGTTGGATGCTTAACCAACTGAGTCACTCAGGTGCCTCTGCCCAGTTTTTTCCCCAGTGGTTATATCTTATATAAGTATAATGTAATGTCAAAATTAGTGTATTGATAAATGTGTGCGTGGTTCTATGCCATTTTATCTTTTGTGTAGATTTTTGTAACTGTCATTGCACTGAAGATACAGAACTACTCCATCACCACAAATATCTCTCATGCTTCCCCTTTATAGTCACAACTAACTTCATAACCTCCCACCAACCCTAACCACTAATATATTTTCCATCTCTATAATTTTGTCAATTTGAGGATGTTATTTTTGTGGATTGAATTGTGTCTCCTCAGAAAGAAATGTTGAACACCTAACTGCCAGCAACTACCATTTTAATACTAGTTTTCTGTTTCTTTGTTTTCTTTTCTTGCCTTCCAGTAGGTTACCTGAAAACTTTCTAGAACTCTATTTTATCTACTGCATTTTTGAATGTATATTTTTATACAGGTTTTTCGTGGTTACCACAGGAATTACATTATGCATATTTAGCTTATCACAGCCTACTGCTATCAACATATTTCCAATTTGAGTGAAATGTAGAAACCTTACCTTCTATCACATCTATTTACCCTATCTTATTTATGACTGTCTTAAATATTTCCTCTACAGAGACTGAGAACCACATCAGATGATGTTATGCTTTTTTTTTTTTTTAATTCAAGTTAGTCAACCTACAGTGTAGTATTGGTTTCAGGAGTAGAACCCAGTGATTCATCACTTACGTGTTACACCCAGTGTTCATCCCAACAAGGACTTAATGCCCATCACCCATTTAGCCCATCCCCCTGCCCACCTCCCCTCTGGCAATCCCCAGTCTGTTCTCTGTATTTAAGAGTCTCCTATAGTTTGCCTCTCTCTCTGTTATCTTATTTTTCCTTCCATTCCCCTATGTTTGTCTGTGTTCCTTAAATTCCACATCTGAGTGAAATGACGTGATATTTGTCTTTCTCTGCCTGACTTACTTTGCTTAGCGTATAATATACTCTAACTCTATCCACATCGTTGCAAATGGAATATTTCCTTCTTTTTGATGCTGAATAGTATTCCGTTGTATGTATATACATACCACAAGATGACATACTTTTTGATTCAATATGGAACATAATTTAGAAAACTCAAGAGGAGATGAAAGTGTATTGTATTTACCTAAAGATTTGCTCTTTCTAGTATTCTTTTTTATGTGATCTATCTTGGAGAATGTGCTATGTGCACTCGAAAAGAAGGTCAATTTTCTATCTTCAGGATGCAGAGTTCTAAATATATCTATCAGTTCCATCTGTTCCAATGTGTCGTTCAGGTCCATTGTTTCCTTAGTGATTTTCTGTCTGGTTGATCTATCCATTGCTGTCAGTGGCGTATTAAAGTCCCCTGCAATTAGCACATTTTTGTCAATAAGATTGTTTCTTTCTGTGATTAATTGTTTTATGTATTTGGACGCTCCTGAATTTGGCACATAGATATTTATAATTGTTAGCTCTTCCTGATGGAGAGATCCTGTAATTATTATATAATGTCCTTCTTCATCTCTTGTTACTGCCTTTACTTTAAAGTCCAGTTTGTCTAATATTCTTTTTTCCTTTTTGACATTCCAAGATTTAAAAATAATTATTTCTGTTTCAAGAACTTCCTTTAGTAATTCTTTTAGGGTTGATCCACTAACAACAAATTCTCTTAGTTTCTCTTTGAGCGTGTCTTTATTTTTCCTCTATTCCTGAAGGCTAACTTCACTTGATTCAGAATCTGGGTTGACTGGTTAGAATCTTTGCTTTTCTTTTGAGTTTGAAAAAAGTTGTGCCACTTCCTTTCAATCTGTATGCTTTTTGCTAAGAAAGCAACTGTCATTTGAATTGTCACCAGTAGGCTGGGTAGCATTTATCTCTTGCAGATTTCAACTTTTTTTTTCTTTGTGTCTGGTTTTCCGAAGTTTGACTATGATTATGACTTAGTATGGATTTCTTTGGATTTATCCAATGGGTTCACTCCATTTGTGGAAATTTTAGGCTTACATCTTTTGCCAAACTTGGGGAAACTTCAGCCATTCTTTCTTCTTTTCTTTTAAAATTTTTATTTAAATTCTAGTTAACATACAGTGCAGTATTGGTTTCAGGAGTAGAATTCAGTGATCACTTACGTACAATACCCAGCGCTCATCATAATTAGTGCCCTCCTTAATAGCCATCACCCATCTAACCTACCGTCCCACCTCCCTCCATCACCCTTCAGTTCTCTATCTTTAAAAGTCTCTTATAGTTTGTTTCCCTCTCTTTCTTCCCCTGTCCCGTAAGTCCATCTGTTTTCTTTCTTAATTTCCACATATGAATGAAATCATATGGTATTTGTCTTTCTCTGACTTATTTCACAAGGCACAATATACTGTAGCTCCATCCATGTTGTTGCAAATGAAAATATTTCATTTTTTTTGATAAGTGAGTGATATTCCATTATATATGTACACCACATCTTTTTTTATCCATTCATTAGTTGATGGAGATTTGGGCTGCATAGTATGGTTATTGTTAATAACACTGCTATAAACATTGGGGGGTTGCAGGTGCCCCTTCATTCTGCATTTTTGTATTCTTTGGGTAAATACCTAGTAGAGCAATTGCTAGGTCTCTTGTGTAGTTCTCTTTAATTTTTTAAGGAACCTCATACTGTTCTCCTGAGGGGCTGCACCAGTTTGCATTCCCACCAACAGTGCAAGAGGACTCCCCTTTCTCTGCATCCTCACCATTTTGTTTCTTGTGTTGTTAATATTAGACATTCTGACAGATTTGAGGAGGTATCTCATTGAGGTTTCGACTTGCATTTCCCTGATGATGAGTGTTGTTGAGCATGTTTTCATGTGTCTGTTAGCCATCTGGATGTCTTCTTTGGATAAATATCTATTCATATCTTTTGCCCATTTGTTTTTGATGCTGTAACAGTTGGCTTGTTTTATTTTTTTAAAGAATTTATTTATTTTTAAATTTACATCCAAGCTAGTTAGTATATAGTGCCACAATGACTTCAGGAGTAGATTCCTTAATGCCCCTTGCCCATTTAACCCATCCCCCCCCCCAGCTGTCCCCCCCACCGTGCTACAACCCCTCCAGGAACCTCTGTTTTCTATATTTAAGAGTCTCTTATGTTTTGATCCCCCTCCCTGTTTTTATATAAGTTTTGCTTCCCTTCCTGTGTGCTCATCTGTTTTGTGTCTTAAAGTCCTCAGAAGAGTGGAGTCCTATCATATTTGTCTTTCTCTAATTTTGCTTAGCATCATGTCCTCTAATTTCATCCACATAGTTGCAAATGGCAAGATTTCATTCTTTCAGATTGCTGAGTAATAATCCATTTGTGTGTGTACATATATACTAATATATACTACATCTTCTTTATCCACTTATCCATCAATGGACATTTGGGACATTTGGGCTCTTTCCATACTTGGTCTATTGTCGATAGTGCTGCTGTAAACATTTTGGTGTATGTGCCCCTTCAAAACAGCACACCTGTATCCCTTGGATAAATACGTAATAAGGCAATGCCATTGCTGGGTCATAAGATAGTTCTATTTTTAATTTTTTGAGGAACCTCCCCACTGTTTTCCAGAGTGGCTGCCCCAGTTTGCATTCCCACCAGCGGTGCAAAAGAGAGCCTCTTTCTCCGCATCATTGTCGCCAACATCTGTTGTTGCCTGAGTTGTTAACATTAGCCATTCTGATGGGTGTGAGGTGGTATCTGATCATGGTTTTGATTTGTGTGTCCCTGATGATGAGTGATGTTGAGCATTTTTTTGTGTGTCTGATGGCCATCTGGAGGTCTTCTTTGGAGAAGTGTCTATTCCTGTCTTTTGCCCATTTCTTCACTGGATTATTTGTCTTTTGGGTGTTGAGTTTTATAAATTCTTTATAGATTTTGGATACTAATCCTTTATCTGATATGTTGTTTGCAAATATCATTTCCCATTCCATCAGTTGCCTTTTAGTTTTGCTGATCTTGTGCCCATTTCTTAACTGGGTTATTTGTTTTTTTGGTGTTGAGTTTGATAAGTTCTTTATAGATTTTGGATACTAGCCCTTTATCAGATATGTTATTTGCAAATATCTCCCATTCTATAGGCTGCCTTTCCATTTTGCTGATTGTTTGTTGTACAGAAGCTTTTTACCTTGATGGGGTTCCAGTACTTCATTTTTTCTCTTGTTTCCCTTGCCCCCAGTTACCTGTCCTGTAAGAAGTTGCTATGGCCAAGGTCAAAGAGGCTGCTGCCTGTGTTCTCCTCTAGGATTTTGATGGTTTCCTGTCTCGCATTTAGGTCTTTCATCCATTTTGAATTTGGTTTTGTGTAGGATGTAAGAAAGTGGTCCAATTTCATTCTTTTGCATGTTGCTGCTAGGACTAAGATCCCACAAAATACTCAGGTTGGGAGATGAGGTGTTGGTGTAGTTTGTGCCAGTTTTCTGGGAGAGGGGCCCTGCAGTGTGGGGACTGAGGTAAGCATGACTGGGAAGGGTAGGTCTACCAAAGTTTGTGGAGGAAGGGGGCCTCAGTGTAAGCAAGATAGGCAGTGAGTGTCAAGTGATATACGGGTTCCTGCAGGTGGCTGTGTGTTTTTGCTGGGGGTGGGGGAGGGAAATGGCACCTGCCAGGTCCTTTGTTCCTGAAGGGCTCTCCCTGTGATCCCTGCCTCTCTGGGCCTTGCTTTGTGATGAGTGAATCACTCTTCCTCTTCTCTGCCGACACCTCTGGCATTTTTCAAACTGCTGCTTCTAGGCTGTATCTGCCTAGGTTGTTTGTCATGCTGTCTCTTTAAGGGCAAGAACTCTACTTCCTAATGCTTTCTGGGCTCTCTCAGGGCCAAACATACCGATTTTAAAATTCTAGATTTTAAGTCTCACAAAATTTGGCCCCTCTTTCTTTTGATGCAAAATGTTATGGGGATTTGTCTTCCCTTTGTGGGCTCCCTGGTGTGAGTCTGTTTTTTGGTCATGTCTGCTCCATTGGTTCCTTTCCCACCACATAGGGACATAGTTTGTCTCATTCCCAAACCGTGTCTTTCCTTTTCCCACCTTCTTTGTTGTGACCTCTTCTCTGTCTTAGTTGTGGGGTTTGTTCTGTTAGTCTTCCTGGCATTTTCTGGGTTATTTACACTGATGGTAGTGTTCTCTAGTTGTATCTATGAGAAGAGGTGTGTGCTTAGGGTCCTCTTACTCTGCCATCTTCCTAGCCTCCTCAAGTATCTTTCCTACAAGTCTCTTCTCTTCTCCTGGAACCCTGATGATACAAATGTGAGACCTTCTGATGTTGTCCCACAGGTCCTTGAAGCTTAGGTTACTTTTAATTTTCAGTGTTTTTTTCTCTGTGTTCAGATTGCATACTTTCTATTGATCTGTCCTCAAGGTCACATACTTGTTCTTCTGCCATCTCCATTTTGTTCTTTGGACCATCCAGCAAATGTTGAATTTCAGTTACATTTTTCAGTTCTGAAATTTCCTTTGGTTCTTTATTATTGTTTCTATTTGCTGAGATTGGTTACTTTCTGTTTGTTTCAAGAATGTTTGCAGTTACTTGTTGGAGAATGATTATAATTCTGGTCTTAAAGTTTTCATCTGATAATTCCAGTATTCATGTCATCTCGGACTTGGCATCTGTTGGTTGTCTCTCCCCTTGATAACTGGTCAACATTCCTGGTTTTTTGTATGTCAAGTAATTTTGGATTATGTCTTAGACATTTTAAATATTATGTCATGAGCCCCTGAGTCTTTTTAAAATCCTCTGGAGAATGCTGGCCTTTTTGTTTTATTAGGCAGTAACAAAAGTTAGGGTGAAGGTGTAATTTCCAATTTACTTTCTGTATCTGTGATTTTAAAGCCGGTTCAATATTCAACAGTTTTATAGTGATATTTAAGTCTGTTCTGCATGTGCACTACTCAGGGGCCAGTCTGAGACTTGTGCAGTGGTCTCTCTATAGTTCAGTTCTCAAAACGCTTGGTATGCTGCTGAAGGCCAGAGCCACACCTGCACAGTTCAGAGATAAGCCCAAGTATACACACAACTTTATGGAATCCTTTTCTTGATTTTCCTCCTATCTACACTCTCCAGTTCCTAAGGAATCCTCTTCCTGGTCTGCTGGCTTGGAAGGTGTATCTTTAGTGTTTCAACTCTAACATGCCTTTTATGGGACTTGGTCTGCTTCTGAGAATAGGTGGTGGGAAGATATGTAGAGGAAAAACAATAGTGAGGGTTTGCCACACATTTGTGCCTCACAGTTCCTTTGGTCAAAGAGGATTTCCCTGTCTTGGATTTTGAGGTATCTTTGGAGTCCTTGGCTGGCTCACTTGGTAGAGCATGCGATCTTAATCTCCAGATTGTAAGTTTAAGCCCCACATTGGGTGTATTTATTACTTAAAAATACAATTTTCAAAAAGAAAACAAACAAAAAAAGATTTTTAAATGCTGCCACTGCCATCAGATTGCTGCTTTGGAACTTGAAGTTGCAGGAGGGCAGGGCCAGGAGAGAAAAACAACAGGAGATCTTCCCCAACCTCCACTCTTTCTATCCTATGGGGGCGGGGAGGTCCCTCCTCCCATTCTTTAGAACAGAAAGAAAAGGCTTCTCTTAGAGCTCTGACTGTCAATGCCTGGTGCACAATTACGAGATTCAGGTTTCCTTGAGTACAGTCTGTGACATACAGGAAGAAAATAAAATCCAGGAAGCTCACAGCTAGGTTGGTTGTACTTTGGATTTCATCTCTGTCTGCAGTCTGCCCATTACCTTTTACTTTTCAGCAGCTCCATGCATTCTGTCTGCAGTTTTTGGTTGCATTCACTGGGAGATGCAATGTGGGATGTGCTTACTCCATTTAGCCAAATTTTAAAGTTCATCTTGACCATTTAAAGTTTTTATTCATTATTATTTTATAGATGTTCTTTTTATATT
>NC_043711.1:57243646-57256944 GCF_006229205.1 Suricata suricatta
CCTTTTGATTACCTAAGGACAGCGGGCCTGGAAGGCCAGTGTGAGCCCTTAAATGACCAATGAAGAAAGGATCTTTTCTTTTATGAATTAAAGACTGAAGTTGCATAAAAAGAGGAGCGGCCCCTGAACTCTGTCTAATTTGGGCTGCAGTTTCTAGCAAGGGTACAGAGTTAGCTATATAAGCACTGTCTGTGTATAGATTAAAAGGTCTGTCATGAAAAGCGGAAAAGACCGCAATAACTGCGTGCAGCTCCACAAGTTGAGCAGAAGTGGACGGGGTGGAAAAACTTATGACCTGATCCTTAAAAGTATAAGCCGCAACGCCAATAGAGGATCCATCAGTAAAAACTACTAAGGCCTGTGATAGGGGCTGTTGGGAGGTTTTTGTTGGAAATATAAATTCATGATTTTTAAGGAAATGTAGGAGTTTATCAGGTGGATAGTGGAGTGTCCGTAGAGTGTCTAACCTGAGTTCCAATTTTTGAGTAGTTATATGGGCTCCTGAAATCTGAAAACCCAGGTAAGTGTAAGGGTCTTGTAACTGCACCTTTTCAGGGGCTATTTGCAGCCCGTGAGCCTGTAGGGACGATTGTAAGTCATCAAAGCATTTCAGCACCTGCTGCCTGTCTCTCCCTGCCAGGAGAACGTCAGCCATATAATGTACAATATATATTTCCCTCCAAACATCCGGTACCTTTTGAATGGCTTTTGCCACAAACCTTTGACACAAGGTAGGGCTACTAGCCATGCCCTGAGGTAAAACCTTCCATTGATATCTTATCATGGGCTCTTTAAGATTAGCAGAGGGCACGCTAAAAGCGAATCGCTCTTGGTCATCAGGGTGGAGGGGGATGGTAAAGAAACAGTCTTTAAGGTCTATGACAATTTTATAATACCCTAGAAGTATAGCCACAGGAGAGGGAAGCCCTGGCTGGCGTTTACCCATTAGGACCATAGTTCACTGCCCTAAGGTCCTGCAACAATCTCCATTTACCAGATTTCTTTTTTATGACGAATATAGGTGTATTCCATGGGGACTCGCTCTCCGCTAAGCGTCCAGCAGCCATCTGCTCCTGTACTAGCTGATGTGCCGCTCGTAGCTTTTCACCAAATAAAGGCCATTGATCAACCCACACAGGGTCATTAGACTTCCAAGTGATTTTATTTGCATGGGGCACAGGCATGTCAATGGCCACTAGGGTAAATTTCCAACACCTTTTCTTTGATGGTTATTTTGTACCTCAATAGGCTGGGTAATACCGTTTTCATTTTTTCCAAGTCCCTTTCCCGGCTTAAATCCCTGAGTTAGCATCTGTGCTGTAACCAAATCATTAGGGCTACACATAATGATACCCATTTGATTTAAAAGTTCTCGCCCCCACAAATTAACATAACATATTGAATAACATAATTAATAACATAAGGTTGAATGTCTCCCTGATTTCCTTCTGCATCCTGCCAGTGCAGTAATTTTGTACTCTTTTCTGGGTTTATACTCTGTCCTATGCCTTTAAGGTTGGTTAAGGTAGGGGGTAAGGGCCATTGTGAAGGCCAGGCCTCTTTTTTAATAATGGTGACATCTGCTCCTGTGTCTATTAGGCCTTGAAATTCTTTGCCATCAAGCCAGAGTGTAAGCATGGGTTTTTGGGTGTTAACAGGCTGTACCCAATAAGCATCGGAGGAGCCAAACCCTTGGGCTTCTCGGCTTGAGTTTTTAAGCGAGTTGTCAGCAGCAGGAAAAGGCAGCAGAAGTAATTGTGCGATGCGCTGTCCTGAGGGTATTGTGGTAATCTCCTGAGGGGAGGAGGCCACAATTTTTATTTCTCCTATGTAGTCGTTGTCTATCACTCCGGGATAGACATGTAGCCCTCTAACTATAGCACTACTGCGTCCCAAAATTAAACCAAAAGTTTTAGGGGGTAAGGGACCATAAATTCCAGTAGCTAGGATTTGGACTCCCATCTTGGGGGTCAATACTGTGCGGGCGGCGAGACAGAGGTCCAGTCCCGCACTTCCTGGGGTTGCTCTGCAGAGGTCAGAAACGGATTGTTTGTGGGAACAAACTTGACTGCCCCAGAGGTTTGTCTGGGTTTCTGGGCCTGGGGCTGGCCTCAATTCCCGTTTCCCTGCAGGGGTGGTAATGGGTTACCCTGTGAGTCTGTCTTGGATTTACAATCCCTAACCCAATGCCGGCCCTTCTGACATCGCGGACACACTCTAAGAGGGAGGCTTTGATTAGCGACCCATGAACTAGATTTACAATCCCTGGCAAGGTGCCCTTCCTTGCCACATCTAAAACATTTTTCCTTGCCTTGGTGGCCTAAGGATTTGGCTGCGGCCATTGCTAAATCCTGCTGGTAAGGCGGGCTGATATCTGAACACAATCTAATGTAACCAGAAAGATCTGTCTTTTTATGATAGGATCTAATAGCTGCCTGACATTCGGAATTTGCATTTTCATAGGCCAATTGTTTAACAAAGTCGGAGCTAGCGTAGGCGTTACCAAGGATAGCCCCGCTGCCGCTGCCGTAAGAAGCCTATGTACCAAGTCAGTGAAAGGCTCATTTGGACCCTGTTTGACATTAGTTAAAAAGGAGCTATGATCCCGTTTAGCTGGCAACTTTTTCCAGGCTTCAATCCCAGCTGTCTGTATTTGAGCAAACAAGCCGGCAGCTGTATCTCAGTGCTAGCATAATTTCCCTCTCCTGTTAGCATCTCCAAGTCCCACCCATTACTGGCTTGCCAAGCAGTCTCCTTACAAGATTCACCATATTCTGATTTCCATAACAAATAATCCCCTCCAGATAAGGCTAAGGTGGCTCGAGCAAGCGTGTACCAATCACTAGGGGTGAGCCGTTTGTCAGCCACTGATTTTATGATCGCCATGGTATATGGTGCTGTGGCCCCGTACTGCGATATGGCAGATTTGAGCTCTTTAATGACCTTAAAATCAAAACCAGAATGTTGTCTCCATGCTTGCCCCTGGGCGTCAGTAGTTCACGTGGAGTATGACTTCAGATCATACACTTGCATAAGGGTTAACTTGTGATAATAAAATCTTAGCACCAAGGTTAAAACTTGCAAGATTCCCTGTTTTCTGTCCCTCCTTTCCATCTCATGCTCCACACCCCTTTAAAGCCCCAGACCTCTGAGTCTTTCTTCACCTTGTATCTTTCTCCTTGACTAGCAGGCGATATGCTGAAGGTGAGCCCATGCCAGCCCTCCCGATGGATGTCTGGGAAATACGGATTACCTTTCCTAAAAGCCACTTATCTCCACCTTTGCTGCACCTCGCCTTGGACTTGGAAGTAAAAATACAGGTGTGCAAAATGCACATAACTTGTCTTCATGACACCCAGTTTGAGAGGAGGAAATAGTGACTTAATACTTAGTAAGTCTTTGTCTTGTGTCAGCACCATCTTGGGGCTTTCACATATGTCACTTAATCCTGGCAGGGAAGGCTCTTTCGTCAGTATTTTGTGGATGAGGAAATCCAGGCCACCAGGCTACAGGTGACACATATGGCATGAGGATTTGAGCCCCTGTGGGAGTCTTCCCTTAAAGGGGAGGCAGAGTGACCACCACTGTACCCCAGTGACATGCTGTCCCCTCCCTCTCTCCTAGCGGCTGTGCTCCCCAGTGTACTGCAGGTACCAGTTCTTTAAGACTCCAGTTCACAGGACGGAGGGGAAGCCCCACGGAACACACATCTACTTCCAGGACATCAATGTCATCTTTCTTGGAGCAATACAGCCCAGTGACCTGAGGGAATACCTGGAGGGCCCCCCCATGGTTGTGGAAGTTCACGACAGGGATCGCAAGTTAGAGGAATATTCCCAGAAGCCCGCCCTGTTTGGGGATGACCCCTTGGATTCATACCTCAATCTCCAGGCCCTCATCTCTCCGGAAGAGACAGAGAACAACCCCTTCGAGTCCCAAAACAAGATGTGGGACCCTTATGGGGTTGCCAAGGTCAGTTTTGCTGACCTTCTCCTTGGCCACAAGTACTTGAACTTGGTTGTCCCCATCCACAGGTGTGAGCCCAAGCCCACACACCACGGCCAGGATGGCAGGAGGAGGAAGGTTGTGGGGTTTCGGGTCCCCACAGATGGCTTCCAGCATAACCCAGTGCCCATGGGCAACTACCTCGAGGCCAACTCCCAGCTCAAGCTGCGGGTGGACATTGCAGTGCCACTGCAGGGCAGGGCTGAAGCCCCTGACCCAGAACATATGGGCACCCTGTTTGGCCGCATCATTTTCGTGTTTTACTCCAGGAAGCTCTCCCCACTCTACAGCCTGCTGGAGGACATCACCATGATCAATGCCAAGGCCCTTGACCTGGACTCCTACCCTACTGGGAACATCCAGCAGATACTATCTGCCTATAAGATGCGTGTGGGGATCCAGGAAAGGCAGGACCTGGATGTGCTCACTGGCTTCCACCTGATGGATGGCAAGATCCATCTTTTCATTCTGGAAGGATTGGCTGACCAAGGCTTGAAGCGGCTGTGGGACAGCCATCAAAGCCGGTGAGTGGCTGGTTTTGTGTTTCACGTAAAAGCATCGTGTCTGGACGCTGAGTGAGTGGAGAAATCTATTGAAGCCAGGCTCAGGTTCAGGATCCTCATCTGTGAGAAGGATGTGTTGATTCAGTTTCTCTTGGGGTTTATTATAAAGCACTTTACAGGGCTCTGTAATTGGCCTTGATCACAGGAGCATTTGCTTGCCTTTGGCTGAAGACAAGACATTAGGGGCATATAGAAGAGAGGAAAATGGGTTTGCCTTCAGACTTCTTTTTTGGGGGGGATTTTATTTTATTATTATTTTTTAAAAAATAGTTTATTGTCAAATTGGTTTCCATACACCCTTCAGACTTCTGAGAGGACTAGTTGGCTAACAAGAAGAAGAATGTTCTATATCGCCCTAAGATGGAGACCACAGGGAAATAGATTTCAACTCAGCCTGAGGAAGACCTATCTGATTATTTTGAGGCTGGAGAAGCTGCCTCGGCTAGAGAAGGTTCCCCTTCCCTGCTGGCCTTCAGGAGCCCCTGCTGACTCTCAGTGGGGTATTGTAGAGGCAGTTAAAGGGTCAGATTCAGGGCTAGAGCAGGTGACTCCTTATGGTCCTTCTGTTCTTTAGTTTTGGTTTCATGACACTTCTCTTTTCCTTTCATTATTTGCAAGTATCCTAGTTTGGGTTCAAGAGACCTCCTTTTTAAGTCTGGGAACACACCCCTCTCTGTCTTTGGAGTTCAGAAGCCCCAGGACCCAGATGCTCCCAACACAGGTAGTCCTGAGGTTGAGTCCATCTGTCCAGGAGGGGAGAGCAGCCCTGCGGGCACCTGTCTTAATGTGCCAGTTCACCATCAAGCTTCTCTGTGCAGAGGCCAGCATTGTGTCGAGTTATCTGCCCTGGAGAACTGAAGACGTAGGTCCACACAGAAACTTGTGCAGGCATGTCCACAGCAGCATTATTTATAATAGTCAAAAAGTGGAAACAACCCAAATGTGCAGCAGCCAATGAACAAGATGTAATACATTCATACACATGAGTAATATGCAGCCATGAAAAAGGGATGAAGTCCTGACATGCATACTCCAACATAAACAAACCTTGACAACATACCAAGTAAAAGAAGCCAGCCATAAGAGGCCACAGCTTTATGATTCTGTTTATACAAAATGTCTAGAACAGTCAAATCCATAGAGACAGAAGATTAGTGGTTCCCAAAGTCTCTCAGGAGAGAGATGAGGGAGAAGTGAGAAGTGACCAGTAGTAGCTACAGTTTCTTTTTGGGGTGATGAAAATTTCTAGAATTAATGTATGTGATTGCACAACATTGTTAATATACTAAACACCATTGAATTGTTACAATTAAAAAGGGTAGACTTACAGTGTGCAGTAAAGAATCTGGCCTTGCCTGAAAGGTCTGGCCTTTGCCCTTGGTTTCTGGGAGATGATACATGTCACACCTGATATAAGTGCCTTTGTTTAAGTTGGGGGCTGACCAGCCTTACCTGATAACCGTAGGATGGAGGTTGGCCATGCCAGGTAGACCAACAGTGCGATTCGCAGTTGGGGCTTTGGTTTTGCAGTGTCAGCTGATCTACAGACTGAGATTGCCATGTGGGCCTCAGTAATGGAGCCCAAATAAAAACTCTACACACGAGGGTTTGGGGGGACTTTTCTCTGCATGTTGTCCCTCATCAATGTTATAAGGGTGATGCATTCTGATTCCATGAGGAGAGAGCAATGGAAGCTTGGTGTTTGGAACCATCCTGCACTCTGCCTTACGTGTCTCTTCCTCTGGCTGATTTTAATCTGTATCCTTTCCCCGTAATAAGCTGTGAGTGTGAGTATAACAGCTTTCAGTAAGTTCTATGAGTTCTTGTAGCAAATTGATGAGCCTGAGGGTGGTATTAGGAACCCCCTGAACTTGAGTTGGTATCAGAAATCAGGGCAGTTTGGGGGACTAGGACCTTGAACTCTGTAGTTTGGCTAAGTCAGGGGGTATTGTATTGTATCTCGATGAACACTTTTTTTCCAGTATAAGACATAATATAAAGTATGTTCATGGACCCCAGTTAAATTAAGCTACAAATAAAAAATCACTAACCAGGAAAAAATTTCACATGCCTGGAAATGAACACTTCCAAGTCAGAGAAGCTGTAATAGAAATTAAACGTTATTGAATTGAACAGAGTATAATATCTAAATTTGTGGGGTGATATTCATGTGTTATTTATTTATTATTTATTTATTAATATTGATTTTTTTTGAGAGAGAGAGACAGACAGACAGAGTGTGAGCAGGGAAGGAACAGAGAAAGAGAGAGGGAGACACAGAATCCAAAGCAGGCTCCAGCCTCTGAGCTGTTAGCACAGAGCCCAATGCGGGGCTCAAACCCACAGACTGTGAGAACATGACCTGAGCTGAAGTCAGATGTTTAATCAAGACATCCAGGTGCCCCTTAAAATGTTATTGAGAGGAAACTTTATAGACTTAAAAACTTGTATTAGAAAAGAAGAAAGGCTGAAAATGATTGCTAGATGTTGCAGACATTGAAATAAGTGTTTTAAATTATGGCAATAAATTTAAATATGTATAAGAAATTCCAAGTAATATAAAAATTTTCAGATAAGATAGTTTAATGATATTCCTGGATACAGAAGTCTATGTAAAAATCTATTTAATTTCTGAATACCATCTACATACAAAAATCATTTGTAAAAAAAGGTAACATTCTTAAGTATCAAAAATATGAAATTCACATAAATAAATTCAAAAAGGAGTGGAAGACCTCTACCATGAATATTATGGAACCTTTAGAAACAGTAAAGAAAACCTAAATAAGTGAAGCAACATACCATGTTCATGGATTTGAGCACTGACTATTGTAGAGGGTGTCAGTTATCCCCAAATTGGATAGATTCAATGCAACCTCAGTTTAAAAATACCACTTTTTAATTGGATCAACATGAAAAAAATACACTCTTGAATAAGAACAAGATGGGGGAACTTGCTCTACCTGATATCAGGGCTCATTATAAAACTACAGTGATTAAGATCGTGTATTGGTTCAGGGATAGACAAGCAGATGTATAGGATGTAATAGAAAATCCAAAAACAGGCCTACATGTAAGTGGTTACTTGACATATGACATATGCAAATTGCAGAATCAGTGGGAATGAATTTTAAATTCATTAAAAGCATGAATTTACATATGTGATACCACTTTCCACTCACTAGTTTGGCTAGAATAAAAATGTCAGATTATAGCAAGTGTTGACAAGGATGTAAAGAAATCAGAATTGTTATTCACAGCTGGTAAGAATTAGATGAATTAGATCATGGGGTCACTTTGGAATATAGTCTGGCAGTTCCTCAAATGACTAAGAAGCGTTACCATTTGAGCTAGCAGTCCCACTCTTAGGTAAATGCCCAAGATAAATGAACTATATGTTCACACTAAACAGTGTACAACTTTATAGCAGGATTATGATAGCCATTAGGGGGGCACCTGAGTGGCTCCATTGGTTGAGCTTCTGACTCTGGCTCAGATCACGATCTCATGGTTCATGAGAGCGAGGCCCACGTTCGGCTCTCTGCTGCCTGAACAGAGCCCATTTCAGATCCTCTGTCCCCCTCTCTTTTCTCCTCTCCCCATCTCAAAAATAAACATTTGAAAAATAGCCATTAGGTGGAAACTATCCAAATGTTCATGAATTGATAAATGGCTAGACAAAAATATGATACGTAAATACAATGAACTGTTACTTGGACCTAAAAAGAAATGAAATAGCGACACACACTACAACACGAATGAACCTTGGGAACATTAAGCTAAGTGACTGAAGCCTGTCACGACGACCACATACTGTATGAGTCCTTATATGAAATGTCAAAAAGAGGCAAATCCATAGAGGAGTGAATGCTTAGGGCTGTGGGTCTGGGGGTGACAGTAGAGGGAATGACAGGGAGTGGTTATAAGTTTGTTTTTTAGGTGACGAGAAAACTCTAATGTTGATTGTGGTGATGGTTGCACATGTCTGCGAATAGAAAAAAAAGATTGAATTATACACATTAAATGAATGAATTGTATGGAGTATGAATTAAATGTCAATTAAAAAATACTTGCAGTTGAGGGCGCCTGACTGGCTCAGTCGGTTTAAGCCACCCACTCTTGATTTTGGCTCAGGTCATGATCTCACAGTTCGTGAGTTCAGCCCCCGTGTTGGGCTCTGAACTGACAGTGCAGACCCTGCTTGGGATTCTCTCCGCCCCTCTTCTGCTCATGTTCTCTCCCTCTCAAAATAAATAAACATTATAAATTAAAAAAAATACCTCTTGTGGACAGAAAAACAGTGAGGAAAGGAGAAACTTTTCAAAAAAGGTGTTGGGATTATTGTTTATCCATAAGAAAAAAGGAAGATAACTTTCTACATTGAACCACTCACACATATCAATTCCAGCTGGATTTAAAAAGCTGTGTACATTTTCAACTTAAAAACATTTTTTTAATGTTTATTTTTGGAAAGCATGTGAGAGAGAGCACGAGCACAAGCAGGGGAGGGGCAGAGAGAAAGGGAGACACAGAACCTGAAACGGGCTCCAGACTCTGAGCTGTCAGCACAGAGCCCGACGCAGAGATCAGACTCACAAACCAGGAGATCATGACCTGAGCCGAAGTTGGACGCTTAACCGACTGAGCCACCCAGGTGCTCTTCAGCTTTTTATTTTGAAATATAGATTCACAGGAAGTTCAAAGAATGTCACAGAGTCTCACATATGCTTTCCCCACAATGGTCACACCTTACCTAACTGTAGTAGACTGTCTAAACCAGGACACGGACAGCAGGACACTGTGTGTGCTGTCTATACTAGTTCATCAGATACAAATCTGTACGACCCCTACACTAATGAAGATCTAGAACTAGGACATCATCACGAGCTCTCCTGCACGCTATGTATTTACACTCATGCCCACCCTCTTCCACCATCCTGTTTTCCATCTCCTTGATATTTTCATCGGTGTATAATTTTACATACTAGTGGAATCATGCACTATATGACCTTAGGAAATTGGTTTTTTTCCCACTCAGTATAAAGTGCTAGAAATCCATCCAAGTTTTTACGTATATCAATAGCTCATTCCTCTTTGTTGTGGAATTTTTCACAAAATGCGTGTACCATAGTTTAACCCAACATTTGTTGAGAGACTTTTTGGTTATTCCCAGCTTTTGACTTTTACAAGTGAACGATAACGTACAGGTTTTTATGTGGATGTAAGTTTTCTTTTTAATTGAATTATAAATGGGTTACAATATTATATTAGCTCCAGACATACAGGACAGTGATTGGATATTTTTATAAACTGCAAAGTGATCACCTGGGTTCATTGAAATACCATCAGTCACCTACAAAGTCATTACAATATTATTGATGCAATTCCCTGTGACTTATTTATTTTATAACTAGAAGTTTGTGCTCTTAATCCCCACCACCTATTTCACCCATTCCTTCCCAGCTCCCTGCCCCAGAAGCCACCAGTTTCATCTCTGTACCCGTGAATGTTTTGTTTTATTTGTTCCTTCCGGGTTTTAGATTTCACAAAAAATGAAACCATACAGTACTTGTCTCTGTCTGACTCATTTCACTGAGCACAATCCCCTTTGGGTTTGTTCATGTTGTTGCAAATGGCGAGATCTCTTTCTTTTTATATGGTTTAGTAGTATTTCATTGTATATATTTATACCACATCTTCGTTTTTAAAAATTTTATTTAAATTCAAGTTAGTTAACAAAGTGTAGTATTGATTTCAGGAGTAGAACTCAGTAACTCCTCACTTACCTGTAACACCCAGGGCTCATCCCAACAAGTGCCCTCCTTAATGCCCATCACCCATTTAGCCCATCCCCCTCCCACCACCCCTCCAGCAACCCTCAGTTTGTTCTCTGTATTTAAGAGTCTCTTAATGATTTGCCTCCCTGTTTCTTATTTTTCCCTCCTTCCCCATGTTCATCTGTTGTGTTTGTTTAATTCCACATATGAGTGAGATCATATATTTGTCTGTCTCTGCCTGACTTATTTTGCTCAGCATAATACACTCTAGTTACATCTACATTGTTGCAAATGACAAGATTTCATTCTTTTTAATTGCTGAGTAATACTCCATTGTAAGTATACCACATCTTCTTTATCCATTCATCAAGTTGATGGACACTTGGGCTCTTTGCATAATTTAGCTGCTATAGTTGATAGTGCTGCTATAAATATTGGGGTGCATGTGCCCCTTCAAGTCAGCATTTTTATACCCTTTGGATAAATAGCTAGTAGTGCAGTCACTGGGTCCTAAGGTAGTTCTATTTTTAAATTTTGAAGAATCTCCATATTGTTTTCTATAGTGGCCGCACCAGTTTGCATTCTTACCAACAGTGCCCAAGGGTTCCCTTTTCTCCACATCCTCCATCACTAACGCTTATTTCTTGTGCTTTTGATAGTAGCCACTCTGACAGGTGTGAGGTGGTGTCTCATTGTGGTTTCGACTTGCATTCCCCCTGATGACGAGTGACATGGGGCATCTTTCCTGTGTCTGTTGCCATCTGCACACCTTCTTCTAAGAAATGTCTGTTCAGTTTCTCTGTCCATTTGTTAATTTTTTTTTCTTATGAGTCCTATGAGTTCTTTATATATTTTGGTTATCTATCCCTTATTGGGTATGCTGTATGCAAGTAGCTTCTCCCATTCAATATGTCGCCTTTTCTTTTTGTCGGCTTCCTTCACTGTGCAGAAGCTTTTCAGTTAGATGTAGTCCCATTGGTTTAGTTTTGCTTTTGTTGTCCTTGCCTGAGGAGATACAACCAAAAAAAATATTACTTAGATCAACATCTAAGAGCTTACTGCCTATGTTTTCTTCTATGAGTTTTTAAACAAATGTTTATTTAGGGAGAGAGACGGGGGCGGGGGGATGAATGGGGAAGGGGCAGAGAGAGAGAGAGAGAGAAAATCCCAAGCAGGCTCTATGCTGTCCACACAGAGCCCGATGCAGGGCTTGAACTCATGAGCCGTGAGATCAAGTGTTAGACACTTAACCAACCGAGCCACCCAGGAGCCCCTCTTCTGGGAGTTTTGTGGTTTCATTTAGGTGTTTAACCCATTTCAGTCTGTGTGGGTGGAAGAAAGTGGTCCAGTTTCATTCTGTTGCACGTAGGGGTCTAGTTTTCCAAACACCGTTGGTAAAGTGACTGTTTTCACATTGCATGTTCTTGCCTTCTTTGTCATGTATTAATTAACTGTATAATCCTAGGTTTATTTCTGGGCTCTCTCTTCTGTTCCATTGACCTGTGTGCCACTGCCGTACTGTTTGGATGACTATAGCTTTCTGGTACAACTTGAAATCTGGAAATGTGATGTGTCCAGTTTTGTTTTTCTTTTTCCAGATTTCTTTGGCTATTTGGGGTCTTTTTTTTTTTAATTTCTTAACTTTTTATTGACATTGGCAAATTAAAATAGAATAAATTAACAAGTATTTTCTCAAAAAAATGTTTTGTACAAAAATGCTGTCAAAATTTCCTAAAAAGCTTTCAACACAGTAGTATCTTTTCATGTACTGAATAGAACTATTAGCACAGTGTCAAAAATGTTGAAGACAGAAACAAAATAAAAATCTGTGAAATGTTTGCCACTGATGACGACATTCCACATCCTATTATTGTCTGTACATATGGGGGAGGGGACAGCCAACTTGAAAGTGAACAGTATGACTTTTCCTGATCCAGAACGGTTTGGCCCACGTCTGTTTAATCTTCCAGTTTAGCATATTTAAAAAATTAGTCTGTACTCAAATGCATAGTTAAAAAAATGAAGTGAGACGGCAGAGTTTGTGCAGTAATATCTGCTCTTCAAAGTTCATGTAACCAACTAAATGCAATTTTTCCTTTCACTCGTCAATCTGAATGCAACTCAGTCATTTGAAACCATCTACAAAATCCACAAGATTAAGCAGTTTGCCAAGATTAATATCTAACAGTTGAGCACTGGAGAAAGTGAGGAAGTAAGGAGTAAAAACAAACAAGAAAAAGGACCAAGTTAGCTAGGTATTTCAACTACATAAGGGAGGTGAATGTCAAGGCTACAAAATGAAACAAAAATGGGAAAAAAAAGTGGCAGCAATTTTTTTAAACCAATTTGTACAAATTTATAGTTTACTTTGTTTCCAAGTTCTCAAACCTTTCAAGATCTGAAAAGTGAGATACTGTGTCTAAGGGAATGTGATTTTTTTTTCTTTCTTCTTTTTTTTTTTTTTTTTAATTCACACTGAAGTTGGAGGTTTGATTTCTTTTCGCCAAGGTTTCGATCAAGTCAACAGCTTACTCTGCTGGGCTGCTGTTTGCACACGAAGTCCGTCATAAAATCAAACTCGTTTTGCCCCAGCCAGAGTTCGGGCAGCTCCTTGATGCGGTCCAAACCCATTTCTATCACTAAGAACATAAGCACTTCCTCGTCGATGATATCAGTGTCTATGACATTGGGCGGCCGCCGCTGCCGCCGCCCGCGCCGCCACCCAAGGTGCCGCCGGAGCCGCCAGGGGTGCTGCCGCCGCTGTGCTTGGGGTTGCAATCTCAGAAATGCTGGTTTGTCCCGTTCATCTGGTGGCCTGCAGCAGGGTGCAAATCCGGCATGTAGTGGTTGTGGGGGTAGGGGTGATGGTTGAAATACTGGTTGTTGAGCTTCTGCAGCTGCATGCTGGCCGGCAGGGAGCCTCCCTGGCTGGCCACCGGGGGGGGGGGGGGGG
>NC_043711.1:57257044-57390935 GCF_006229205.1 Suricata suricatta
TGGGGGCTCGGGAACTGCCCCCTGCCCATGCGATGGGCAGGGTGGTGTGCAGCCCGTTGGTGCCGTCGGGGAAGCGCCCGTGGTTCATGGCCATCATATGGTCTGCCATTTCCAGTCCTTCCATCTTTGCGATTTCTGCTCAGAAGACCGAGGGCGGGATCGTCGGGTCCGGGACTGGCTCAGCAGCACGTAGAGGGGGCCTTCCCGGTGTGCAGGGCGCTCGCTGTCGCGATGTCGGCACAGAGGTCTTGCAGCAGCCGCTCTATTTGGGATCTTTTGTGGCTCCAGACACATATTAGGACTGCTTGTTCTAGCTCTGTGAACAACGTTGGTGGTGTTTTGACAGGGATTGCATTAAATCTGTGGATTGCTTTGGGCAGTATAGATATTTTAATGATATTTGTTCTTTAAATTTTTTTAAAATGTTAATTATTTAGTTTTGAGAGAGAGAGAGCGAGAGCGAGCGAGCATGAGCAGGGAAGGGGCAGAGAAAGAGGGAGACACAGAATCCGAAGCAGCTCCAGGCTCCGAGCCAATGTGGGGCTCGGACTCAGGGCTCTCGAGATCATGACCTGAGCCAAAGTCAGCTACTCAACAGACTACCCAGGCGCCCCACAATATTTGTTCTTCCAATCTATGTGCATGAAACGTCTTTCCATTTGTTCGTGTCATCTTGAGTTTCTTCCTTTCCAACCTGTACTTCTGTTGTGTGGTGGCTAGGACTCAACATTCTTTTTTTTTTTTTTTTGATATTCAGATAACATTTTATTTTGATATTCCTCAAACGAGGTTGCAGAAAGAAAAGGGTTAAGAGAAAACATAGAGAGAAAATACACGAGTGCAGAATGATACCTGCGGCAGGTGCAGTGTGGGGAGTTAATATGGATTTTCCGGGACTCAACATTCTTGTACACGTAAGAGTGGTGACCTCCTTGCCTTGTTTCTGGTCATTGGTGGAAGGCATTAGTTTTGCCCCATTACAAATATGTTAGGTGTAGGCTTTTTGTAGATGTCCATTATCAATTTGAGGAAGTTCCACTCTGTTTCTAATCTTCTGAGAATTTCCTAATTTGCTGGTTCACGCAATTCACAAAAATCAGTTCCAGGAGATTAAAAACCACTGGGAATAATTATTGACTCATGATAAGTTGCAAAAATGATACAGAGTGGTGCCGTGTGCCCAATATCTAACTTCCACCAGTGGTGCACCTTCCATATGTAGAATGCCTTATTGAGGACACAGTGCAGTTACCTAGACCACAATTACTGGGTCTTCTTCAGAGTTCACCAGAAAAAGAAATCTGTTTTTGAAAAAGCAAAATTATAAAGCTTTCAGATGATAGAGGATAAAGAAAAATTTCTTTTTAAAAATGTTTATGTATTTATTTTAAGAGAGAGAGAAGAGAGCGCACGAGCAGGGGAGGACATAGAGGGGGAGAGAGAATCTCAAGCAGGCTCTATGGTGTCAGGGCAGAGGCCCACTCAGGGCTCCGTCCCACAAACCCTGAGATCATGACCCGAGCCGAAATCAAGAGTAGGTCGTTTAATCGACTGAGCCACCCAGGCGCCCCGGTTTGTGTGTTTTTCAACAAGCAAAAAGAGAAAGAAAGGGAAAAGGTCAGAAAAAGGCTCTCGCCCAGGGCAGCAGCCCAGAGCGTTGTTGGCTGACAAAGCCCTGCCCCTTGGGCTCCTGCAGAGCCGTTGAAGCCGAACGCAGCAAGTCCAAGGTGCTGTACAACTCCGCACTGCTCTTCCGCCACCGCCTGTACGCGCACCTGGACACCGTCCTGTACCAAGTGCATCTTTTCAAGCCGCTGGCACAGCTCATGAAGCGCTCGGCACTCTACATCCGCAACACCGTTCCCGAGAAGACCTTCCAGGCCCTGACAAGGTGTGCCAGGCTGCCCCGGGCATGGGGGGTGGGCGGGGACCCAGAGGGCCCTCCGGGGGTGGTTTTTATTCCTCTTTACGCCCAGAGGAGTCTAACCAGGAGAGGAGTACAATTCCGAGGGATCCTCAGCCTCTGTCACCCTCTCCCAAGGGGGTTTCAGAATCGCACTAGGGGAGGGAGGGCGGGTTACTTGAACCCAGGTCATGTGAAGCTCTCTGCTGCTCTTGGCAAATAGCCTAGAATAGCGTGAGCTGCAAGTGGGGGAGTTAAAACCCCTTTTCCCAGTGAGTGATGAGACTGGAACCAGACAGACCCCCAGGCCTGCAATGGTTTTCTCTACCAACTGGGTGTTTGCATTTGTTGGCTTCTTCACTAACTTCCTGTCCGTGAAGCTGTCATCCAAAAGGCACCCTCCAAAGATCTGGATTTGAACAGTGCATGCCTTCATCTGTGCAGAACCGTGGGAGGCTGCATGCTCCTCCCACTGGGTTGAGCGGGGCCCATGCTCCAGGAGGACCTTCTCCGCTCATGTAGGGAGCACTCATGGCCAGGCACCTGCTCTAGGAATGGGGATGAGTGAAGCACACCCAGTTTGGAAGCGGGGGCTAAGAAAGTGTAGTGCAGTCGGGTCCCTGGGACCCTGGGCAGCCTGTTCTGGGCTTTGTGAGGGGGTGGCAGAGGACACTGGCTGGTTCTTCCCTCCCAGGAAAGGCTGACCTTGAGTGCTAGTGAGCAGGACAAGTCCACTCAGTACAGTCCAGAGGTCGGTGGGGTACAAACTGTCTCTTTACACTTTTAAAGCCAGCAACAGCCGTGGCTGAGCCTTGGTGCCCAGCTTATTGAATGTATTAATAAAGGAGAGAACAGAGTCTAGAGAGAGAGGAAGGGAGAGAGTCCAGATGCGGAGTAAGAGGATTTAGTCTTATGATCTCCCACCTCTCCATGCCTGAGGGGCAAGGCAGGTATAGCCCAGTAGCCCCGAAACTGTAGGCTGGAGCTGTAACTCAAGAAGGGGAAGTGCAGGGGCACATGGGTCAGCAGTCAGAGGAGGCCTGACCCCGCCCTGCCCTGCTGGGATGTGGGATAGCGGGGGCGGGGGGTGTTAGGGGAAGGGAAGAAAACTGCTGTCCATGAAGTGCTGGCTGCACCTTGGGTAGCTGCGTCCATCATGACTTGATCCCTGTCTGAAAGGTCAAACAATGGGCCGGAGAGCTCAGCTGACCAGAGGCAGAGCCCACCATTCTCTGGCATGACCTTCTCCGTGGACCTCAGAAGTGTCAGACAGAGAGCAGCAAATAACAGCTGACATGTACGCTTCAGAGCATCAGCGTGATCCAAGAGCCCACGGCATACTGGGCCTCGGGGGAGGGAAGCAAGGAGGATTCTCAGGGTCGGGGGCCCAGGGATGGTCTCTGAGTCCTGAGCATTGCTGGGATGTGACGTGTGTGTGCAGTGCCTTCCTCCTTTGGCAGGAGTTCTGAGATCCACCCCCCTGATTGGCTGGCTGGTTGGAGCTGTTCCCTGATGGGGCGTGGGTTGGTGACAGGCATGGAATAAGGCCACAGTAGCAGAAAAGCAATCCAAGTGGGATGTGGGAAGCCCTTAACTTCTGGGGGCTGGGAGGAGAGCGAAAAGGAGGCATTCTGGTTTGTGGACTAGTTCAGGTGGACTCTAAACTCTGTGAGCTCCGTGACCCGGGACCAGGTAGCCAGCCTCCGGGCTTCATTTCATGTTGTGAAATGCGGTCGGTTTCACTCATCTTGAAAGGGAGACGAGGCTGTGTGTGGGGGGGCCCTCTGCATTTCAGGATCTATCACATCTGCTATCACAGCACCAGACTCCGGGAGGTGATCGCCAGGGACCTGCTGCCATCCTCTTCCATGGTCAAAGACTTGAGCCAAGTGCTGGGGCTGCCCATTTCGCAAGAAGACCTCCCAGATGGAAAATCATTGGTCTTGCCGACTCATCCTGCCCCTAATCTCGAGGACTTCCGAAATCGGAAATCCATCCTCACCCATGAGATCCAAGCCCACCAGGAGAAGTACCTGCGGTGGCGGAACATCATGGTGCTGAAGAACAAAGGTGCGGAGCACAACGTGGTCCAGGTGGGTGCTCTCCTCCCTGGGTCAAGGGCCCCAGGCCTTTGCCCCCCTGGGCTGTCCAGTCACCTGTGAGGGGATCCAGGGCAGATGACTGGTTCCTGCATCTGCTCTCCTGGGATCCCGGGCAGGCTGGGGGAGAGCCAACCGTATACATTAGACGACTGAACACTTGGGCTGTTTCCACGTCTTGGCCATTGTAAATAGTGCTGCAGTCAACAGAGATGTCCGAGTATCTTTTCAAAGTAGTGTTTTCATTTTCTTTGAGTAAATACCCAGTAGTAAATTCACTGGATCATATGGTAGTTCTATTTTTAACTTTATGTGGCAACTCCATACTGTTTTCCACAGTGGCTGCACTTTCCAGCTTTTTGAGGTGACTATTTCATTCATTTTTATTTGTCCTTGTTGAATAAGAAAGGCTACACATTTTCCTCTGTAGACATCGTTGGCCACATTCTGTAAAGTGTTACATGTACTGTATATTCCCAATTGTTATTTGCCTTAAATTTCTTAGAAATTACAAAACAAGACCTAGATACAATCTTATAAAAAGTCAAAGTGCTGAGATTAGCAGTCTTCCCTTACTCCCTTATTCTTCCTTCTTGATGCACTTACACAGGCACACACACACTCAAGTACACAATGTATCACATTCATTTATGGGTTAATACTGTTTTGTTTATGTCATTTAACACAAGGTCTTGAAGATTTTATAAAAATATGGCTGTACAGAATTTTGTAATATGTTTCTACAGTTTACTTAATGTCTCTACATCACTTATATTTTATTGAAACCACTTGGAAATATTGTTCCAGATTTTAAAAAAGTGTTTCATCTTAGTTATTGCTAATTTCAAATGGCCTTAAGTAGCTTTTCCATGCTATAATCAGTAATTGAAACCCAACCATAATTTTTTGATTTTTACTCTGATATAATTTACATACCATAAAATGTAATCATTGTAACTGTATATAAATCAATTTTAAAGTAAACTTATGGAGTTGTACAACCAACACCATCCAGTTTTAGAACATTTCCTTCCCATAAATTTGTTCCCTATCCCTGTTTGAAGTCCATCCCTGGTCCCACCTCCAGTCCTAGGTAATCGCTGATCTGCATTTTGTCTCTACAGATTTGCCTCTTCTAGACATTTCATGTAAATGGACTTGACAATACGTGACCTTTAGTGTCTGGCTTCTTTCACTGAGTATATTTCTGGGGTTCATCCACGTTGCAGAATGTGTCAATAGTTCCTCTTAAAAATTGAATAGTATTCCATTGATTGGATGTATCACATTAAAATTTTTGTTTAATGTTTATTTATTTTGAGAGAGAGATAGTGAACAGGAAGGGGCAGAGAGAGAGGGAGGGAGGGAGAGAGAGAGAGAGACAGAATACCAAGCAGGCTCAGTGCTATCAGCCTGGAGCCCAATGTGGGGCTCAAACTCATGAACTGCGAGATCATGACCTGAGCTGAAATCAAGAGTCAAAAGCTTAACCAAATGAGCCACCTAGGCATCCCTTGGATATCTCTTAATGTACTTATTAATAATGTCTATATCTCTGGCAACTATTCATATATTTTACACATTTTAAAATCAGGTTGTCTTCTTGTTGAGTTGTAAGAGATCTTTATTTTGGATGTAGTTGCCTAGTCAGAACTATGTTTTACAAATATTTTCTCAGTGTATGTGTCTTGTCTCTTTACTTCCTTAATCGTGTAAGGAAAAACTCTTGACGTGTGAGGGCTTTTCATTTTGAGGAATTCCAGCTTATCAGTGTCTTTCTCTTATTGATCGATCATGCTTTTGATGACATAGTTGGGAGAGCTGCTTGACCCAAGCTCACAAAGCTTTTCTCCTGTGCCTTCTTCTAGGGGATTTGGAGTTTTGACTTACTTTTAGACCTTTAAATCATCTTTACCATTTTTGTGTGTGCATGTATGATGTAAGGTAAGAGTCTAAATTCATCTTCTTTGCATGTGGATACTGTCTTAAGCACCACTTTTCAAAAAGATCAACTCTCCTGCCATCAAATTGCTTTGGCAACATCGCCAAGAATCTGTTGATCAGGAATGCAGGGACTTATTTCTAGGTTCTGTTACATTCCACTGACTTAGATGCCTATCTTTACATGAGCCCGTTATCTTGATTACTGTATCTTTACAGGCAGTTTTGAAATTGGGTTGTATAAAGTCTTAACTTCTTTTTCAAAATTGTTAGACTATTTTGGGTCCTTTGCATTTCTGTATAATTTTAGGATCACCTTGCCAATTTATTAAAAAAGAAACCTGTGGGGATTTTCATAAGGTTTGTATTGAATATATAGATCAGTTTTGGGGAGAATTGCCATGTTGACAGTTTTGAGGCTGGCCATTCATGAACATAGAATGTCTTTTGGGTCTTCTGTAATATCCTTCAGGAAGTTTTGTAGCTGTCATGCACAGGTCTTACACCTGATGAAATTCATGCCATCATGAACTGCATTATTTAATTTTTGAATGGTCGTAAGAACAGAGAATTATAGTTGGCTTTTGCATATTGATGTCATATCTGAAATCTTTTGAAATTGGATCATGTCATCCCTGGATAAGGAGCATTTTCCTTGTCCTTCCCAATCTGGATACCCTTCCTTCCTGCATAAGTCTCTGCAGGTCGCCATACAGAACACTGCTGGCTGCGCAGCTTAAACATCAGGACTTGGTTTTCTCACTGTCCTGGAGGTTGGGAAGTCAAGGGCAAGGTGCGGGTTGAATGGGTCTCATTCTGAGCCCAAGGCTTATGGTGGCTGCATCTCACTGTGTGCTCTTCTCTTCTTTTTTTTCTTTAATGTTTGTTTATATTTGAGAGACAGAGATGGAGGAACAGAGAGAGAGGGAGACACAGAATCCGAAGCAGGCTCCCGGCTCCGAGCTGTCAGCACAGAGCCTGATGCGGGGCTTGAACTCACAAACCGTGAGATCATGGCCTGCACCAAAATCTGACGCTCAATCTTATTCGTATTTTATCCTGAATTCTGCTTTACCTTCCATTTCACTAATTTGATCTTCACCTGTGACATTTATGCTGGTTCATTCCATGGAAATCTTTAGTAAAAGGCAAAAGATTTACTCGATCTGAAGAGAGACCAGAGTGTTCGTGCTGGTTCACAATTTATAATTTTAAGTTGCCTCAGTCATGTGTTTACTTTACAGAAATTCTCGAGTTCCTGTTTTATTTTCATAGGTTGTTTTGCTAACTTTTATTAAATATACATTAAGAGCATATATGTGGGTACTGCTAAGAATAATAAAGCCCAAGTCTTATACCCACTCTCCAGCTTAAGGAGTTGAACATGATCAGTGTTTTTGTAGTTCTCTGTATGCTGTTTCCCATTTCTCACCCCTGAGGCAGAAGTTACCATTATCTTACATTTTATCTTTCATTTGCTTTTCCCTTACGGCTTACTGTGTGTATTTATGTATTTTTGTGTGTGCTCCCAGTTTTATCTTTTTATTGCAGTATAGTTGACAGTGCATGAATATATATTCATAAACAATTTTGATTGCCATATCTGAATGTCATAAGATGGAGTAATACTGTATATCACCTTAGGCAGTTTTAATTTTTGCGCAGTATTAATGAGATTCAACCATGTTTATGTGTAGGAATATACCACAGCTTATTAGTGGGCATGTGTCTTTCTTATGTTTTGCTATTTAAACAATATAATTTTGGGTCATCTGGGTGGCTCAGTCGGTTAAGTGTCCGACTTTGGTTCAGGTCATGATCTTGCGGTTCATGGGTTTGAGCCCCACGTCGGGCTCTGGGCTTACAAGTTTAAAGCCTGGAGCCTGCTTCACAATCTTTGTCTCCCTCTGTCCCTGCCCCTCCCCCACTCATACTCTGTCTCTCAAAAATAAGTAAACATTAAAAAATAATTGCAAACATATCTTAAATATATCTTTTAAAAAGATATGCAAGATTTTTTTGAGATGTATACTTAGGATTAAAATTGCTGAGCTGTACTTCGACTTGCCTGGGTCATATTTTATTTTCCAAAATGTTTATACCATTATATTCCTGGTAACCATGAAGGACTTTCTATTTTCCTACTTCCTTGCTCACATCGGTTATATTCAGACTTAAATTATTGCAATCTGATCATAATAGTATCTCATGAATGTTTTAATTTGCGTTAGTGCAATTGAATATATGTTCATAAATTTGGTAATTTATTTTATTAATATGTTCTTTCAAACTTTTGGTTTTGTTTGAATGTTCTAATGGTAACAATGGCATTTTATAAACGTTGCAAAGATCTCTTGGTGCCTTACTTATCTTTTCACTCTCTTACTGGCGTATTTTAATGGGCAGAAGTTACTTTGTAAAATTTCCATTTCTTCCTTTATGACCTAATTTTTTTTTGCCTTATTTAAAATCTTTTTCCACCCCAAAGTCATACAACTATTCTGTGTTTTCTTCTAAAAAGATTTAAATTTTTGTTCATCATATTTAAATGTTGACTCCACGAGGAATTTATGTTTTGTATGAGGGTAGGAATCTACATTCATCTTTCCACATGATCAATGGTACCAGCACTTTGCTTAAATGCCTGTCCCTTCCCAGATGATTTATATTGCCTATTCTGTCAAATCAGGTTGCTCTTTATACATGAGTTTGTTTATGGGTAATTGAGATCTTTATTAAAATTGCATTTAAAATGCATTATTTTCCTCAAAGAACCAATATCTCTGTTGCTCTTCTGATTCCATGTTGTGCACTTGTTTTCTGTTTCATTGATTTCTGCTCTTATTCCTTCTTCTTACTTTCTCTGGCTTGCATTTGCTCTGCTTTTTCTAATTTCTTCAGACGGATGTTTTGATAATTTTCAGACATGCCATCATTTTATTATAATATTCATCTTGGCTAAAAATTTCCTATGAGTATTAAGTGCATCCCCCATGTTTTTATACATCATATTTTCATGATTCAGTTAAACATATTTTCTACTTTCCATTTTCATTTGTTCTTTGATCAATGGATTAGGTAAGGGTATATTGTATAATTTCCAAATACTTTAGACTTTTTGTTACCTGTTTTGTTATTCAGTTCTACGCATTGCTATCGGGGAATATATTCTGTATAATTTCTATCCTTTGTTGACATCTTATAAACCAGAATAGGTCAGTTCTGGCAAGTGTTCCAGAGTACCTGAGGAAAAAATATATCCTGCAGTTGTTGATAGTGTTCCAAATACAGCACCTTTGTTTTGTTTTACTTTACAAATCTGTATCCTGATTAAATTCTGTTCCTTAGTTACTGGGGGAGTCTGTTAAAATCTCTAAATCTGATGATGGATTCGTTTCTTTCTTCTCTCCTGGTTTTGTTTTATATCTGTCCACTTATGTTTTAGATATACACAAAGTTAGGACTGCTTTATCCTGTTGATTTGATTTTCATAAACATGATAGGTATCTTTTTGTCTCTGGTAATACTTTTTAGAGTAAATACAGTAAAATGCATCTATCTTAAGTATGTAGTCTCATTGTTGTCTACGCACATACGTGCGAGACCATTACACAGATCAGGGTGTAGGAGGATTCTGTGGCCCCAGAAAGTACCATGCCTCTTCCCAGTGAACTACTATCTTGAATCTATCCTCACAGAACAGGTTTGCTTGCTGTTTGTCGAACCTTATGTAATGGAACCATACACTATATATTCTTGCACTGGCTTCTTTTGCTTCACATATCTATTTATAAAGATTGATCTGATTACATACATATTTGTTGCTATGCAGTTTTCCATTATGCATATGCCACAATTATTTATTTTCCTACTGATTTACATTTGTGTTATTTTCCAGGGTGTTTAAGGGGAGGCTCTTATGGCTAAAGTTGCTATGGTGTTTTGTACAGTCTCTCTGTTGGACCTGTTTACTCATCCCTTTGGGCACATACCCAGGCATATGTTTAACTTTTAACTGCCCCATTTCCAAAGTGGTTGTGCCATTCCACACTGCTGTCAGCAAATATAGAAGCATCGTGTTCTATTTGTGTCTCAATGTCACAAACGCTTGAAATTGTCCATCTTTATAGTCCTGCCCACTTGGTGAGGTGTATGGGTATTACGTTTTCATTTTAATGTGCCTTTCCCTGAGGAACAATCCTGAGCACCTATCTTCACCTCTTACTGGCTATTTGTACATTTTCTTTCGTACATTTTTCCCCCAGCTCATCTGGATTTTTTTTTAATCTAGATGAGCTGTGAGATGCACATATTACAAATATCTCTTTGCAACCTGTGGCTTGCCTTTGTGTTGTTTCAGTGCAGTATTTTGAGGACACGTTTCAGTTAGTGAGTTCCATGCATTATGTTTCTCTGGCTAACTTTGGGGGGATATTTTTCTTGGCAGAATGCCAGCTTGACAATTATTTTCACACTTGAAAGCTGTCATCCTCATTGTCTTTTGAGTTCCATTGTTTCAGGCAGCTGTCATTTTTATTCTTGGCCCTTTGGAAGATCCTGTCCTCTGCCCTCGTTGCATGTAACATTGTTTTCCTTTTCGTTTTCAGTTTTACTTTGATGTTCTTAGATCTATTTTTCTTTGTATTTATCTTGCTACGGGTTTGTAGAGCTGATTGAATCTGTGGCTTGATATCTTTACATTTTAAAAATTCTAGACCAATATTTCTCTTCAAAAATACTTCTGTTCTACTCAAGTTCTCTCTGTGTCTCCTCCTGGGATTCGAATGACAAGTTCGCTATTTTCACTATGACCTATATATTACTTATATGTGTGCTTCAATATGGAATTTTAAAAAATGATTATTTTTGAGAGAGAGAGCATGAGCAGGGGAGGGATAGAGAGAGAGGAAGACAGAGGATCTGAAGCAGGCTCCATACTGACAGCAGAGAGGCCCATGTGGGACTTGAACCCATGGACCACAAGATCATGACCCATGCCAAAGTCACGCAACTGACCGAGCCACCCACGTGTCCTCAGTCAGGATGTTTTTAACCAATCGATTCTTAACTCATTGATCTCTTCTGCTGTATGTTCAGTCTGCCGTTAAACCCATCCAGTGAATTGTAACTTCAATGATTATTTTGCAAATGTTAAGATTTCCATTAGATTTTTCTATAGATTTCAAGTATCTAGTTCAATTCTCCACCTTTTCATGTATTAGTCATAATTATTGTAATGTTCTTGTCTGCGAATTCCAAGATCTGGATTATCTTGGATCTCTCTGGATTATCTACCTTTCCCCTTGGGTTTCTTATTTGATCTGATGTCTTGGCATGTCTCTTAGTTCTTTGTTTGTTTAAAAATTTTCTTTAACATTTTTATTTATTATTGAGAGACAAGACAGAGCACGAGCATGGGGGGTGCAGAGAAAAGGGGAGACACAAAATCTGAAGGAAGCTCCAGGCTCTGAGCTGTTAGCACAGAGCCTGATGTGGGCTTGAACTCACAAACCGCAAGATCATGACCTGAGCTGAAGTCAGACGCTTAACTGAGCCACCCAGGCGCTCCTGTCTCTTAGTTTTTTAAAATTGAGACATAACCAGCATGTTCTGTTAGGTTCAGGTATACAACATAATGGTGCAGTACTTGTGTATATCACCATGGTAAGTCTGATTAACACCCATCACTACATATAGCAAATTTTTTTTCCTTAGGAGAACTTTCAAACATGCAATACAGTACTATAGTCACTCTGCTATATAAGATGTCCCCATGATTTACTTATCGTACGATTGAGAGTTTATGCCTTTTGACTGCACTTATTCATTTCACCCACCCCTTGCTTTTAGCAACCACCAACCTGTTGTATATATGAATTTGTGTTTTTGTTCATTTTAGATTCCACAAATAAGTGAGGTTTCTCAGTCTTACTTCATTTAGCATAACACCCTCCAGGCTATCCATGTTGTCACAGAAGGCAAGATTTCCTTCTCTTCTGTGGCTGAGTATATTGTATTATGTAACACACACACACACACCACATCTGATTTGTTCATCCATCAGTGGACACTGAGGTTGCTTCTGTGTCACGGCTATGGTAAATAACGGTGTAGTGAACATGGGGGGCCGTATATCTTTCTGAATTAGTGTTTTCAGTTCCTTTGGATAAATACCCAGTAGTGGAACTGCTGAGTCATATGGTGGTTCTGTTAGTAATGTTTTGAGGAACCTCCATACTAATTTCCATAGTGGCTGCACCAGTTTACATTCCTACCAAGGGTGCACAAGGATTCCATTTTCTCCACAGCCTCATCAACACTTGTTATTTCTTCTCTTTTTAATAATAGTCATTTTAACATGTGTGAGGTGGTTTTGATTTCCATTTTCCTGATGATGAGCGATGTTAAGCACTTTTTCATTTACCTGTTGGCCATTTGTATATCTTCTCTGGAAAAAGGTTTATTCAAATCTTCTCCCCATTTTAAAATCAGGTGTGTTTTGTTTTCTTGGCTTTTGCTATTGAGCTATAGGAGTTCTTTATGTATTTCCAATATTAATCCCCTTATTGGTTCTATCACTTGCAAACGCCTTCTCCCGTTCAGCAGGTTGCCTTTTCATCATGTTGATGGCGTCCTTCACTGTGCAGAAGCTTTTTAGTTTGATGTAGTCCCACTTGTTTATTTCTGCTTTTATTGTCAAATACAAAAAAATCATGGCTAAGACAGATGTCAGAGTTAATTGCCTATTTTTTTCTTCCAGGATTTTTATGGTTTCAGGTCTTAGATTCAAGTCTTTAATACATTTTGAGTTGATTTTTGTGTATGGTGTGAAACAGTGGTCCAATTTCATTTTTTTGCATGTGGCTGGTCTATTTTCCCAGCACCATTTATTGAAAAGATTGTTCTTTTTCCATTGTATATTATTGGCTCCTTTGTTATAAATGGGCTGTATAGGTGTGAGTTTATTTCTGGGCTCTCTTCTGTTCCATAGACCTTTGTGTCTATTTTTATGGCAGTACCATACTGTTTGGATGACTATAGTTTTGTAATATACTTGAATCAGGAAATGATGCCTCCAGCGTTGGTCTTTCTCAAGATTGCTTTGGTTATTGGGGATCTTTTGTAGTTTTGTAAAAATTTAAGAATTGTTCTATTTCTGTGAGAAATACCATTGGAATTTTATTTTTTAATTTTTTTGTAGTTTATTGTCAATTAGATTCCATATAACACCCAGTGCTCATCCCAACAAGTGCCCTCCTCCATGCCCATCACCCATTTTCCCCTCTCTCCCACCCCCATCAACCCTCAGTTTGTTCTCAGTATTTAGGAGTCTCTTATGGTTTGCCTCCCTAACTATTTTCCCCTTCCTCTCCCCCATGGTCCTCTGTTAAGTTTCTCCTGTTCCACATATGAGTGAAAACATATCGTATCTGTTCTTCTCTGCCTGACTTATTTCACTTAGCATAACATCCTCGAGTTCCATCCATGTTGCTACAAATGGCCAGATTTCATTCTTTCTCATTGCTATGTAGTATTGTATATATAAACCACATCTTCTTGATCCATTCTTCAGTTTATGGACATTTCAGCTGTTTCCATGATTTAGGTATTGTTGAAAGTGTTGCTACGAACATTGGGGTACATGTGCTCCTATGCATTGGCACGCCTGTATCTCTTGGATAAATCCCTAGCAGTGCTATAGCTGGGTCATAGGGGAATTCTATTGTTAATTTTTCTGGAACTTCCACGCTGTTTTTCAGAGTGGCTGCACCTGTTTACATTCCCACCAACAAACAGTGTAGGAGGGTGCCCATTTCTCCACATCCTCGCCAGCATCTATAGTCTCCTGATTTGTTCATTTTAGCCACTCTGACCAACATGAGGTTTTGATTTGTATTTCCCTGATGACGAGTGACATTGGCCATCTGGATGTCCTCTTTGGAGAAGTGTTTGTTCATGTCTTCTGCCCATTTCTTCACTGGATTGTTCGTTTTTTTGGGTGTGGAGTTTGGTGAGTTCCTTGTAGATTTTGGATACTAGCCCTTTATCTGATGTCATTTGCAACGATCTTTTCCCATTCCATCGGCCGCCTATTAGTTTTATTGATTGTTTCCTTTGCCTACAGAAGTTTTTTTATCTTTTTTTTAAATTTAATTTTTTAAATGTTTTATTTATTTTTGATACAGAGAGAGACAGAGCATGAGAGGGGGAGGGTCAGAGAGAGAAGGAGACACAGAGTCAGAAACAGGCTCCAGGCTCTGAGCTAGCTTTCAGCACAGAGCCTGACATGGGGCTCAAACCCACGAACGTGAGATCTGACCTGAGCCGAAGTCGGAGGCTTAGCCGACTGAGCCACCCAGGCGCCCCAGAAGCTTTTTATCTTGATGAGGAGTTCATTTTTGCTCTTGATTCCCTTGCCTTTGGGAATATGTCAAGTAAGAAATTGCTGCGGTTGAGGTCAAGGAGGCTGTTTCCTGCTTTCTCCTCTAGGGTTTTGATGGTTTCCTGTCTCACATTCAGGTCCTTCATCTATTTTGAGTTTATTTTTGTGTATGGTGTAAGAGAGTGGTCGTTTCATTCTTCTGCATGTTGCTGTCCAGTTCTCCCAGCACCACCTGCTAAGGAGGCTTTTTTCCGTTGGATACTCTTTCCTGCTTTGTCAAAGACTAATTGGCCATACATTTGTGGGCCCAGTTCTGGGTTCTCTATTCTATTCCATTGGTCTATGTGTCTGTTTTTGTGCCAATACCATACTGTCTTGATGATGACAGCTTTGTAGTAGAGGCTAAAGTCTGAGGTTGTGATGCCTCCCATTTTGGTTTTCTTCTTCAATATTACTTTGGCTATTCAGGGTCTTTTGTGATTCCATACAAAATTTAGGATTGTTTGTTCTAGCTCTGCGAAGAATGCTGGTGCAATTTTGATGGGGATTGCATTGAATGTGTAGATTGCTTTGGGTAGTATTGACATTTTAGCAATATTTATTCTTCCTATCCATAAGCATGGAATGGTTTTCTATTTCTTTGTGTCTTCTTCAATTTCCTTCATAAGTTGTCTATAGTTCTTATCATACAGATCTTTTACATCTTTGTATAGTTTTATTTCTAGGTATTTTGTTTTTTGTGTACAATTGTGAATGAGATGAGTTTCTTGATTTCTCTTTCTGTTGCTTCATTATTGGTATATAAAAATGTAACTGATTTCTGTATGTTGATTTTGTACCCTGTGCCTTTGCTGAATTCATGGATCAGTTCTAGCAGACTTCTGGTGGAGTCTGCCGGGTTTTCCATGTAGAGTATCATGTCATCTGCAAAAAGTGAAAGTTTGACTTCATCTTTGCCAATTCTGATGCCTTTTATTTCCTTTTGTTGTCTGATTGCTGATGCTAGGACCTCCAGCACTGTGTTAAACAACAGTGGTGAGTGGAGACCCCTGTCGTGTTCCTGATCTCAGAGGGGAAACTCTCAGTTTTTCCCCATTGAGAATGATATTAGCTGTGGGCTTTCATAAATGGCTTTTATGATGTTTAAGTTCCTTCTATCTTGACTTTCTCAAGGGTTTTTATTAAGAAAAGATTCTGTATTTTGTCAAATGCTTTTTCTGAATTAATCGACAGGATCATATGCCTTTTACCTTTCTTTTGTTAATGTGATGGATCACATTGATGGATTTGCGGATATTGAACCAGCCCTGTAACCCAGGAATGAATCCCAATTGATCATGGTGGAGAATCCATTATATGCTGTTGAATTTGATTTGCTAGTATCTTGTTGAGGGTTTTTGCATCCATATTCATCAGGGATATTGGCCTTTAGTTCTCTTTTTTTGCTGGGCCTCTGTCTGGTGTGGGAATCAAAGTGATGCTGGCTTTGTAGAATGAGTCTGGAAGTTTTCTTTACATTTCTATTTTTTTGGAATAGCTTGAGAAGAATGGGTATTAACTCTGATTTACATGTCTGGTAGAATTTTTCAGGGAAGCTATCTAGCCCAGGCTCTTATTTGTTGGGAGATTTTTGGTAACTGATTCAATTTCTTCACTAGTTATGGATCTTTCCAGATTTTCTATCTCTTCCCATTTGAGTTTTGGTAGTGCATATGTGTTTAGGAATTTGTCCATTTCTTCTAGGTTGTCCAGTTTGTTGGCATATAATTTTTCATAGTATTCCCTGATAATTGCTTTTATTTCTGAGGGATTGGTTGTAATAAATCCATTTTCATTCATGTTTTTGTCTATTTGGGTGCTCTCTCTTTTCTTTTTGAGAAGCCTGGCTAGAAATTTATCAATTTTGTATATTTTTTCAAAAAACCAACTCTTGGTTTCATTGATCTGCTCAACGGTTTTTTTTTTTTAATTCTACATTGTTTATTTCTACCCTGATCTTTATTATTTCTCTTCTTCTGCTGGGTTTGGGGTGTTCTTGTTGCTCTGATTCTAGGTCCTTTAGGTATGCTGTTAGATTTTTGTATTTGTGCTTTCTAGTTTCTTGAAATAGGCCTGGATTGCAATGTGTTTTCCTCTTAGGACTGCCTTTGCTGCATCCCAAAGAGTTGTATTTTCATTTTCATTTGTTTCCATATATATTTTAAATTTCTTCTCTAATTGCCTGATTGGCCCATCCATTCTTTAGTAGGGTGTTCTTTAACTTCCATGTTTTGGAAACTTTCCAGATTTTTTCCTGTGGTTGATTTCAAGTTTCATAGCGTTGTGATTGAAAGTATGCATGGTATGATCTCATTTCTTTTATATTTATTGAGGGCTGCTTTTTGACCCAGTATGTGGTCTATCTTGGAGAATGTACCATATGCACTCGAGAAGAAAGTCAATTCCATAGCTTCAGGATGTAGAGTTCTAAATATATCTGTCAAGTCCATCTGGTCCAATGTATCATTCAGGTCCTTTGTTTCTTTAGTGATTTTCTGTCTAATTGATCTATCCATTACTGCAAGTGGAGTATTAAAGTTCCCTGCAATTAGCACATTATTATCAATCAGATTGCTTATGTTTGTGATTGTCTTATGTATTTGGGTGCTTTGGAATTCAGTGCATAGACATTTATAATATATATATTATATAATAATTAGCTCTTCCTGATGGATAGACCTTGTAATTATTATATAATGCCCTTCTTCATCTATTACTGCCTTTACTTTAAAGTCAGTTTGCCTGAAGAAGTATGGCTACTCCAGCTCTCTTTTGACTTCAAGTAGCATGATAGATATTTCTCTATCAGCTCACTTGGAATCTGAAGGTGTCTTCAGGTCTAAAATGAGTCTCTTGTAGACAGCAAATAGAGGGATCTAGTTTTTTTTTTTAATCCATTCTCCTACCCTATGTCTTTTCATTGGAGAATTTAGTCCATTTACATTCAGTGTTATTATTGAAAAATATGGGTTTAGAGTCATTGTGTTCTCTGTAGGATTCATGCTTGTAGTGGCGTGTCTGGTACCTTGTGTTCCTTGCAACCTTTCCCTCATAGAGTCCCTCTTAAAATTTCTTGTAGGGCTGGTTTGGTGGTGATAAATTCTTTCAATTTTTGTTTGTTTGGGAAAACCTTTATCTCTCCTTCTATGCTGAAGGACAGGCTTGCTGAATAAAGGATTCTTGGCTTCATATTTTTCTGTTCATCACATTGAAGATTTCCTGCCATTCCTTTCTGGCCTGCAAGTTTCAGTAGATAGGTCTGTTACTCCCTTGATGTGTCTCCCTTTGTATGTTAAGGCCCATTTATCCCTAGCTGCTTTCAGAATTCTCTTTATCTGTATATTTTGCCAGTTTCACTATGTCATCACTATGTCATGTAGAAGATCGATTCAAGTTATGTGAGGGGAGTTCTGTGTGTCTCTTGGATTTAATGTCTGTTTCCTTCCCAGGATTGGGGAAGTTCTCAGCTATAATTTGTTCAAGTACCCCTTTAGCCCTCCTCTCTCTCTCTTCTTGTTATGGAATTCCTAAGATACGGATATTGTTCCATTTGATTGCATCACGCAGTCCTCAAATTCTCCTTTTGTGATCCTGGATCAATTTCTCTTTTTCTCAGCTTCCTCTTTTTCTATAACTGGATCTTCTAATTCACCTATTCTCCTCTCTGCCTCTTCAGTCCATGCAGTGGCTGCCTCCATTTTATTATGCACCTCATTTATAGCACTTTTTAATTCATTACAACTATTTTTAAGGTCCATAATCTTTGTAGCAATAGCTTCTCTGTCTTCTATGCCTTTTTAAAGCCCAGCAATTAATTTTATGACTATTGTTCTAAATTCTTGGTCAGTTATGTTGCTTAGATCTGTTTTGACCAATTCTTTATCTGTCACTTCTTCCTGGCATTTCTTTTGAGGAGAGGTCTTCTGTTTTGTCATTTTGGCTAGCTTTGTCTCTTGTCAGTTTTAAAAGCTTTCTATGCACTCTGCACCTGCGAGTACTATCTTAAGGGAGACTCATAGACTGTCCAGGACCTGTCCATTCAGGAAGTGTCTTTAAAATTTTTTTTGTTTTTATTTATTTTTGAGAGACAGAGACAGTGCGAGCAGGGGAGGGTCAGAGCGAGAGGGAGACACAGAATCTGAGGCAGCCCCAGGCTCTGAGCTAGCTATCAGCACAGAGCCTTATGCGGGGCTCAAACCCATGAACCACAAGATCATGACTTGAGCCGAAGCTGGACGCTTAACCCACTGAGCCATCCAGGTGCCCCAGGAAGTGTTCTTTTAATGGTTCCCTTGGTCTCTCTTGTTGTGACTTTGGTTATTTTATTTCCCTAGTCATAGTGATATTTGGGACTCCACACCATGAGTACTTTGGTTTGTTTTTTTGAGGTAGCCCTATGAGGCTGTCTTCTTAGTGGACTGTCTCTTTTCCTCCCAGACTCTTGCGGTTCAGAGTCCTTTGGCTTCAGCCCTTGAGAGATGGAGGTGGGAAGTACAGAACTCTCTATTTCTCTGCCATCTTGCTCCCACCAATCACCATTTGAATTTTAATAGGGATTGTATTTAATAGGTAGACTGCCTGGGGGTGTTTCCTTAAATGGCAAAAACACTGTGTAGGAAAAATTGTATAAACCCTCTAGAGAGGGTTTATGTTTCTTCTAGCAGGCAAAGGACAATTTCTCCTAGAAAGGTTTACCCCTTTTTTGCCTTTATTTCTAAAGCACAGATTTTTCTGATTTCTCAACTGGACGCTTAGGGTGTAATCAGGTGCCTTCCTCCTTGGCACACTCTGAAATCCAGTCTTTGTTTCCCAGCATGGTGACACTTCCCAAAATATCTGAACATTGAACCTCTTGGCTGCTTTTCCTGCCTGGGTTCTTGTCTGCTCCATTTATCTCATTCATGAGCAATATAGGAATCAGCAAATAACTTGAGAGTAAACTAGGGGGGGCGGGGGGTGCACGGCAGGCTTCAGTGTTTTTCCCTTCTCTCCAGATACTTGGCCCCACAAGTCTGGACTTCTTTGTTTGCTATCCAGCGATGTCAAGCAAATGTCCATTTCTTTCTGTGATCCTGTCATTTGCTTAATAAATTTTGAGACTATACTGTTAAGGTGCACAAATGTTCATGACACTTATAAATTCTTACTTTTCCTCAATATACAAGGTCTATTTGTGCCTCATGATAGATTTTTATCTTGAATTATGTGGTCCAGTGTTAAGAATGTCTCTCCAGTTTTTCTTGTCTTGGTTTCATGGTTCCTTTGTACCTAGTTTATAGTCTTCCACCTTTTAATGGCAACTCTGTATCTTTTGGTCGAAAGCTGTTCTTTTTTTTTTTTTAACTATTTATTTTGTAAATAATTTCTACACCCAGCATGGGGTTTGAACTCATGACCCTGGGATCAAGAGTCACATGCTTTACAGACCAGGCCAGTCAGGTGCCCCTAAAGCAGTTTTTATAGAGAGTGTATTGTTAGCTTTAAAAAGTTGAATCTGAGATTTGCTCATCGGCAAACAAGCCATTTACAGAGAATATTGTCAGATTAGGCTTTTGAGGGGCCACCTCATTTTCTTTTAAATTCTTCTTTTTTGAAATCAGAAGTAAATCTGGTCTAACCAGAGTTACACATTCTTTGTTTCTAAGGTGGTTGTCCTAAAGACCACATTCATTTTTTGGTAAGTTCCTACTGAATTCTGAAACTTTTTAATAAAGTGTATTTTGAGATTGAGAGAGTATGTGCAGTGGGGGAGAGGCAAAGAGAGAGAATCCCAAACAGGCTTAGCGCTCAGTGCCCCGTTAACCCACGAACCGTGAAATCATGACCTGAGCCAAAATCCAGAGTCGGACACCCAAAGGACTGAGCCACCCAGGAGCCCCTGAAACTTTTTATATTAATACACCCCTCTTATATTTTCCTACTTACACCTTACCATCCCTTTCATGTGTTAAGTCTCCAGAATTTCGGTTCAAGGTTGTTACATGTTCCTGGTCCTTTTTAGACAAGAAAACATCACATCACTTGCTGCCTTTGTCCGAACACTGCTGGGTTTTCCTCTTCCCTTTTGAATTTTCTTCTGAGTGTATTCCATAGTCTCTGCGGAAACTTCCCAAGCCTTGTACACCTGACACTCTGCCCTCAACTGAGTGGCCATTTTGCCTGGATACACAGTCCTAAGTTCAAGTTCTTCACCTTGTTCACAGGACTGCTAGTGTAGAATCTGAGGTCAGTCTGGTACTTTTCCCTCCACAGGTGACCTGCTCGTTCTGGCAGTTTTCAGAATTTGTCTTTGCCTTTGAGGTCTTACATTTCACTAAGTGTGTCTAGGCTTGGAATTTTCCTGATCTATTCTGATGCTTCTTTCTTAAAAGTTCCGATTCCTGTTTTTCCCTTTCCTTTTGGGGCTTCTGTCATTCAGACATCTTGACCCTGGTTCCTGTTCTCTAAACTCGGGCTTCCTATCTGACCCTGGCTTCCAGTTCACAAGTTCATCCTACAGCTGCACCACTTCCATGGAGCATCTCACTCACCCCTTATTTCAACTCTAATGTTTTACACCCAGTCTTTGCTTTCTGCTGCTTTAAGAAGGCTTGCACTTAATCCCATCCCTTCCAATGGCTTGGCTTCAGTCCAGTTTGTGCCTGTGGTCTTTGATATGGGTTCTATTTCTCAGACATCTTGTCACCTTGGCTGTGAAGCCAAATTTCCCTGCAGCCTCCAGGCCCCAGGCCGAGAACGCCAGGCATCCAGAACTGTTGAACACGGCTTTCCCCTCACCACGTAATCTCTTTTGGTCAGAACGTCACTTCAAACTCCAAGAAAGAAGTGCCATAAGAGGAGGAAACTGTCTCCCTCAGGTTGTAATCTACCAGCTCTGAGGCAGACAATTTCATTCCGACTGACCCCCCCCCCCCCATCGAGAACCACTGAGAAAAACTGGGCCTAAAACCCAGTGCTCTGACTGGAGCTATTTGTGTGCCGCTGCAGGGTCCTAGCTTGGATGGCTCCTGTGGCAGTCATCTTGAAGGTACTCATGGGAAGAGTTTTGTCCCTCATCCGCTGACCTGTGGCCTGCCTTTGCCTTCAGTCCCTGTTGCTCCAAGCCATAGGGGTTCTACTGCCTTGACTTCTCCTTCGTGTGTATGAATCACAGATTTAATCTTTCCCTTGATTACCTTGCTTTCTCTTACAGAAATTCCTCAGAGACTAAGACACTGGGGCTTGGCCTAAAGCAGTGGTTAATATGTGAGTCAAGGTCACCACCTTCAGTTAATAGTTTCTTCAAAGCAAAAGATGGTAACTTTGATGGAGGTGAACAGGTGAAGGACAGGCATGCTACGTATGTTAACAGGACCGAGTGCAGCTTTCTCTTGGGAGCCCAGCCACCATTCCCGGCATGGTTCTCTCTCTCTCCTCACTGCTGTTTTCATTCCTGAAGGAAGCTGACGAACCACCTCGGGGTTCTGGAGAGACGGGGATGTTCCCTATGTAGTCAGCCCTAAAAGGTGGCTGTGGGCAAGGCCGTGGGCCTTGCTGCTTCAGGTCGCCATCTCCCCGGTATATGCCCTGGGCCCCCAAAGCTTCTCCCACTTCTGGCCGTCCAAGCCACAAATCCGCTCCAGGGCTGGATCTTGAGTTTCTGTTATGTTGTTGACCTTCTGTGCATCTTTCTGGCCCTGAGTGCCAGCCTGGGCAGTGAGAGGTTGGACACATGGCCCTGTGGCAGGGCTCAGAGAGGGGAGGGCAGCCCAGGATTCAAGAACTGACGCCTGCACTGTGCCCATGGCCTGGGGTCATCCTTCTTGCTGCAGGCTGGCAAACTGGTGTTGGGGCGCCTGCGGGGGTGGGGGGGTCACAACTGGTGTCTCTTTCTTCAGAAAAATATTGCCGGTGTCTGCCAGGGTGGCAAGAAGCCTCCGACGTCCATGGTGAAGGTGATCAGAATTTTGGCCCCTGCCAAAGAAGCAGTTTATAACTATGGGATCCAGACCCTGAATTCCACACAGCTGGCCAAGGAGGAGCTATATCGGGAGATGGCCAAGGTGAGTGAGAGGCCCAGAGAGGAAGGCAGTCTCTGACGTGCACAAGAAAGGCCAGTGAGGGGAAGCAGCCCGGGGGCCAGGTTCTGGAGGGAGAGGTGTTCTGTCCCACGCTACGTGTGCACCCTCCGCACAAAAGGGAGAGCCCCCCAGGCCCGCTCCCACGTCCCTGGCTGCTGAGTGCTCGGCCTCCCCTTCCTGGAGAGCACTTGCGGCCTTTGCCCTGAGGGAGAAGGCCCGGCTTAGGCCGCCAGCATGCTGGCTTTAGGAAAGGGCTGCTTCTGTCGGGGAGAACATGCACGGGACTGTCCCAGTTCAGTTACCCTGAACGGCCTGGCAGTGATGTCAGGGACCATCATAACATCTCCCATCTGCCGCTTCTGACGCCTGCACAGCCCCATCTGTTACCAGCCCCTCTACCCTCGTTTCCAGGAGCCAAGAAGGAGGTTCACATATTCCCAGGACTACCTCTCGGCCACGGTGGAGCCTCAGGACTCGGAGGAGGAGGAGAAGAAGGCAAAGAAGAAATCCCGCCAGGCCTGGCTCACAGCCAGTGGATTCCAACTGACCGGGCTTCACAAAGGCACCGAAAGCGACCTGCACGTGAGGCTGCTGCCCGTGAGCACAGAGCTGAAGGAGGTCTGCAGGGAGGAGCGGGGCCTCGAGTGGGGCTGGCCCAAGGCCTCCCTCCTGCCTGACTGGGCCGTCCTCCATGTAGGAATGGAGGGAAAACACAACGCTGGAGAAGGTGCTGGATCGAGGGAGGTGGAGCTGGGACCAGCGCCGCCAGGACTTTGACCTGTACAGGAAGCCACCGCCTTTCTTCCAGCTGCCCCCTCCTCCAGCGCCCAAGCCTGGAATCGGTGAGAGGCCTTTGCAGGGCTGAGCCTGTGCAGCTGCGTGTTTCCTGCAGTATCTGTTTTGTTTTAGCTGTCCACACTTTCTAAGCTTGGAAATCAAGAGTCAGGTTTGGGCTTGGCATTAATGTGCTGGGTGAAAACTAGGGGAGTTTAGTGCTAGTTGGGCAAGTCCCTTCAGTGCTCTGGGCCTGGTTTCTTATAAAATGCAGAAGCTGGAAGATAGGTCTAAGGGTTTTCTGAGCCCCACACACATTAGCCAGGATGGACTGCCTGGCCAGCAGCTGAGGGAGGGAGAGAGCCGAGAAGCGTGGGTCCCTCTCATCCTTCTAAGAAGATGGGCCTTGAGATCATTCATAGGTGAATAGAGAATCCGGATTTGTTGGTTGCCAGAGCCTTTGTTCGGGGAGAGAGAGGAGTTTACCTAGGGACAAGGTTTGCCAGAGCAGAGGAACCAAATGGATCTTTCTCCCCCTGCCCCAAGGGCTGCTGAGCCTGGTCTCCCTCCTGCCTGGCCCTGGCTGCCTCCCTCAGGACCCGGCTGCACTGTGGGCCGCCCAGGGCCTCCCCTCCCCACAACGTTAAGGAAACTTCGGAGACAGCCAGTGGGAAAGGGAGGCTTGAACCCAGGGGCTCCAGCCTTTGACAGTTGGCTGGATGCAGAGAACCAGCAGGGGTGTCCACGGCTCCAGGCCGTGTAGAGGCTGAGCACTTTCTGGTGTGGACGGAACGTTTCCTTGCCAACAACACACTAGGAATGTCTTGTTTCACCGTAAAGTCACCTCCAATGTCACCAGGTTTGTAAGCTTTTACCTCTTGAAGATGAGTCACCCTAACCCGGGTGGAGTGCTCAGGACAGCCCAGCTGTCCAGGCAGCAGATTCACTTGGACTTGAAGAGGCAGGGGAGAGCCTGGCCACCTCCTCCCCAGGCAAGGCAGTGGCTACAGTGCGCTTTCTGGAGCCCCGGACTTCCCAGGACCAGATGAAGCCTAGAAGCCTCCCCGTGTGAGCACGCCGGGGCCAGGGCATCGGGCAGCAACTGTAGAAGGGAGTCTAGAGAACCGAAAAGGCCTACTGGTGTCGCCTCAAGATTCCTTCTTGTCCCTGCTTCAAGAGCCAAGGCCCCAGGCAAGAAAAAGCACATGCCTTCACATGGCCGCCCATGCGGTTTTCACCCATCACCTGAGAGAGCCCAGAACCAGGGACTGGTTGGTCCCCGGGGCACTGTGGCCTGGCCACCTGCCCCTCAGGGCCCCTCCTCCTGCAGGGTTGACACACACAGAACTGGAGGCTGTCACCAGAGGGGATCTCAGGGCTCTGAGGACAAGTGTGATCAGCGTGGCAAAGGGTAAACACAAACTGCATTTTCTAATTTTTGTTAGTTCCCAGTACACGTGTGCAGTGTATTTGCTCCACATACAAGCCAACAGGATGCACGGACCCCCAGAGGCAGCAACATCTCCTACACGAGCAGAAGCCCCTCGAATCCCAGGTGTCACCAGCTGCCTTCCCTCTCCCCGTTTTGTCAGCACCTGGGATCAGGTCAGCAGCGGGCCTGCCGGGCACAGCCCTAGTGAGGTGCCCTCAGGCCAGGAGAACATTCTTGTATAGACTAGGAAGAAGTGGTTCCACTTGTAGAAACCCCCAAGTCCTCCTTGTTGACCAGCGACAGGCCAGGGCCTGGGGGCCGCTGGGAGCACAGTCCCTTGGCTTCAGGATGTCCTTTCCAGAGGGTGGGCACAGATGTAGGCTCGCTTCTCCAGGACTTGCTGGGACACTTTCTTAATCTGTTCATCTAGATTTTCTGGAGAATCTGGGAGGAAAAAAGAATAGATCTGTGATAACAGAAGTATTGCTAGAACAACTTCTTTTTAAAAGAATAGCTGACCCACTGCAAAGGAGCCCTGGAGGTGACCCGAAGAACCCTGACTCCCATGGGAACAGGGGCTGCAGAAGGATCCTTCCGCCAGGCAAGGAACAGATGCACTTTTGCCCAGGGCTGCACACGATCATGTGCCCCTCTCTTCTATCACTTGGCGACAGGGCTGGGCTCTGTGACGGACACAGAACTTGAGGTCAAATGACCGTAAGGGTCAGAAAAAGAGTAAGTGGACAGGGGAGAGGAGCATTCCAGACAAAGAGCAGAAGGAGCCAAAGCTTGGGATGTCTGCTATCCTACCTGGAGGGCAGGGGTGAAGAGGCAGGGACAATGCCACTTCCTCTGTAAACCTTCACCTCCCACATGCCCCAGCTGCAGGCGAGCCTCCCTCCCTCCTGCAGGGGAGAGGCTGTGCACAGCTCACAGGGCCCAGGGGCAGCTCACCTTCGGCCATCACCTGGAACCTGGCCCTCTCCGCCCCAGTACTTACACTTGTCCAGCTGGGACAGGGTGAAGAGGTTCTGGTAATACGCTTCCGCACAGAAGATGCTGGCCAGCAGAACCTGCCAGAACCAAGGTGGAAGAGGAGGATGCCCCCTCTCTGGTGTCTGAGCTTCAAGGCCCTCCAGCAGCCAGACTGAGCAGCTCAGGAGCCAGAGTCTTTGCTTCTAATTCCAGTCCTGACTCAACTAGCTCTGTCCCCAAGAGCTAATTACATGACACTCAGCCTTAGCTCTTCTACATCAGGAAGGCCGTGGGCTCCTCAGGCAGGGTAAGGAAGGCAATGGGGTAGATGCACAGGTTTGGGACCTTGTCACTCACCCACCCCTCTTCCCTCAGGGAGGAAGACAAAAGGGAGTGGCCCTGTGTCCTGAGCAGTGCAGACCTCCTCCTCCTCCGAGCCGCCCACCAGTGCGGGCCATGGCCGTAACTCTGCACACACACCAGCCTCCTGGACCACCCAGTCCCTCACTCCTTGACTGGGTCATGTCACTCCCTGACACCCCCCCCCCGCCCCCACCAATGGCCTCATTAAAGTTCAGAAGATGAAGCTGGCAGAGACTTACCTCGTGGTCGTGGTTTGGGAGCCCCACCCGGATGGAGCGGCTGGCCCGAGATAGCACGGCCGTCATGGCATACAGGTTGATGAGGATGTTGGCGACCCGCTTCAGGACCATCTGCTCCTCAATGATGGTCTGGGAACACAGAGCCCAGGGTGGGGGCTCACAACCCAGTACTCCCCTCCCCGGGCACATCTTCTCCCATCTCCAGGCCTTACTTCACACCTCGGTAGAGAGGAGCTAACACTGCCTTTCTCTTTGGGTTGTGGGAGGCTGGCTCATTGGTTTTCCCTTTGGCCTAGACTGGGGTAGGAGCCAAGGGGAGACCAGGCCCCTGAGCCTCCAGGAAGGCACTTATAGAGCCTCAGGTCACCAGGAGCAGCAACAGGCTCACAGAGCAGGGCCCTTGATATAGGCCCTGGTGGCATGCCCCCCACCCCCAACTCCAAGGAGCACCTCCCACGGGGCCCCTGGGACAGCCAGCCCCACCCCATCCCTCTAAGAGGTCTCTCTAGGCCTGGTCCCGAAGGCAGACAGACACTTAACTCCCCAGGTACCTTGCCAAAGCGGAGTAGCAGTGTCTCCACGGTGCGGCCAAAGTAATACACGTTCTCCTCGAGCTTGCTGGCACCATCCTAGTAGGTGGGAGGAAAGACGGCTCAGTGTCCTCTGCCTGGGGTGTGCTACCAGGGTGGGCCGTCTTCCCCAGGGCCCTGGGCACAACCCCCGGAAGGGCACCCTGATGGGGGGTATGCCAGTGGGCCCACTCACTGCAACACTGGGGTGCACGGGCCCCAGCTTCCCCGTCAGCCCCAGGTCCACGGTTCGGCCCATGGAGTCTCGAAGCTTCTGGCCGATGGTCTCAATGACTGTGTTCACGTTGCCACGCTTAAGCTCACTGCGGAAAGCCGACGGCCCCACGAACTCAGGCCCCACTGCTGGCTCCCACTGCCCAGCAACTGGGTCGCCCTTGGCACCCGGAAACTGCAGGGCACCTGTTCCCATGACTATCCAGGGCATTAAAGGTACCAACTCCCGACCTATGTGCCACCTGCCCTGGCCCTGCTGCCAGTCAGAGCAGCGGGTCTCGGAGGTGGAGCCACCCAAGTGGCAGTCACAGCTGGCCCCCAGGGGCTCCCGGCTTAGGGAGTCTGCAAATTCTCTGGGCAACCGTACTGGGCTCCAGCATGGATTCCTAATTGCTCTGAGCCCATGATGGAGAGAGGGAGAGAAGAAAGCGGTCCCCTGTTGGCCTCAGAGCCCAGCACCCAGAGGGCCCCTCTTAGTCCCTAAGTCCTGAAGACCCTGTCCCCTGCAGGGCAGGACACGGGAGCTGCCATGGATGACAGTGACCTCTCAAGGCAGCTGGCCCTCCTGTAACTTGCAGGTAAAGGCCAAGCTCTGGAGCCTGGCTTTTAAGGCTCCTGTTCTTTTCCCTCCCTCCCTCTGGCCAGTCTGCGACTGAGCTGAGCACTGGATGGCATCATGGGGACAGGATGGGCCTATGGACGGGCAGGTGGGACCCGAGGAGTGGACAGGGGGCCGGCACCTACTTGATCCTTGCGGTGAGGATGCGGCCAGCGTGCTGCAGGCCAGTCAGGGCGATGTACATCCGGAGAATCTCGTTGGTCCCCTGTGGCCAGCAGTATGGAGGTCAGAGGCTGCCCCATCAGACAGGCCTTGCTGTGCTGTGCACGTGACTGGGAGGCCATGCCACTGCCCGCCCGCGGTGCTAAGAAGCTGTGGCTTTGGAAGCAGCCTCACACAGGGAGCAGGGCTGGGACCTAAGGTCAGGGGAGCTCACCGGCTCCCACCCCCTTGGGGACCAGTTGGGGGCTCACCAGTAGCCTCCCTCAGGACCTACCAGTTCTCTAAAAACAGGGGTATGGGAGTCCTTCCTTTCTCCAAGCCTCCACTTGGGCTTCTAATGGGAGAAACGACTTACCCTAGTGGAGGGGGGGAGGGTGCTGGTGCCCAGGGCTCAAGTACTAGGGGGAGTGTCCTCAGGGAAGCTGCCAACTGTGCCCCAGTGCCAGGTGTCCATGCCCAGAGGGCCACCTCTTCCCTGCTGCTGTCCCCATGCACACGTATACCACTTACCCCCCGGGATTTTCAGGGAGCAGCAGTGCTGCAGGGTGCACAGCCAGGCTGAGCTGTGGACAAGGTGCCCCCGGCAGGCAAGGCAGGAGAGCCCGGAGCACTGTGGGCCCAGCCAGGCTCCGCTGTGCAGGCTTCAGCCCAGAGCCTTTGCTTCGTGCCATGGGGTCCGTGCTCCTTGGAGCTTCGGCCCCACACACAGGACTGAGTTCAGCCAGGCTGAGGGGAGGGGGCTTTGGGAGAAGCAGTCCTGGGGCAGCAGGGGTGTGACACATCCCCATGCCCTTGGGACTTATGACTTTAGGCAGGTTACGCCCTGTCTATCCACTAAGAAATGGGACCATGGGCTAGGATTCGGGGAGCCCCCAGGAATGAGAACAGCCTCGAGGCCTTCCCTGGGGCTGGGAGCCGGGGGGCAGGGCCCCACGGGCACACAGAGGGTGCCCTTCGTACACCACACCAATCACTCAGGCTCCAAGCCTGGTCTGTGGGCTTGCCGCTCACACCCTGCATCCATCCTAAAATCCCATCCTCCTCCACAGCCTCTGGAGCCAACCCCTCCCTTTCGCTGTGCGCACCTGGCCTCCAGTCTCACCACTTCAGTGCACCCCCATCAGCCCGCGAGTTTCCCAGAACAGGAACGTACCTGAGTCCGTCCCTGCTCAAAAATCACCAATGGCTTCTAGCACCTCCACGGTAAGATCCAGACTCTGCTCATCAGCCAAAGTCCTTCCCAGCCTGGCTCCTTATCTCTCCTCATCTAGCCTCTGCCCCAGTTCCCCCCAGCCAGGACTGTCTACTGTTCCCATAAAGCTTTGCTTATTCTACCTAGTGCCGGCAGGTAAGGGCCTTCAGGGTCTGGCACATTCCATCTCCCCATCCTTGGCCCAAACCACCCTCCCCTAGGCCAGGCTAAAATTGTTTGTGCCCCCAAGGGCCCAGGCACTTACTTCCTGAGACTGCAGCTGCTCTAGGGGAGGTGCACTTCAGGCCCTCAGGGCACTGGTCAGGCATCCTCCATCTTGGTCAGTTAGACCACAAGCTCCCTGAAGTCCTCAGTGGCGCCCACCTCTCCTTTTCTAACCCCACTCAGCATCCCCCCACTCACTGAAGTCCCTCTTTAGCGTGGGACCCCCTGGACAGGAGCAGTAATTAGAGAGGGAGGTGTCAGGGTTGGGGAAGCCCATGGAGAGGACCCAGAGCCGCCTCAATACCCAGAGAAGGAAACTGAGACCCCGAGCGAGCCCTGGAGGCAGAACCAGGTGCTCTCCTGAGATCTCGTTTGTCCCAACACCACCAACAGAAGTGGCAGGCGAGGCAGATGGGGCCCTTCTGCCTCCCTTCCAGCCTAGGGAAAGGGCGCCGCAAGGAGGGACAGAGGAGTGTGTGCAGGGCAGGGACCCACCTCGAAGATGAGCAGGATGCGGGAGTCACGCAGCATGCGCTCATAGGGGTAGTCCCGCACGTAGCCCGAGCCCCCGAGGATCTGCAGCGCCTCGCTCACGCACTGCCATGCGCCCTCCGAGCTGAACACCTGCGCCAGACCCGGGGCCCTATCAGCACAGCCTCCCTGGGAGGCCTCCGCCAGCCCTCCTCTGCCTGGACCACGCTGGCCGGCTGCAGGTCCCCCCACCGGACTCCTCCTACCTCTGCGGCTTCCTTACAGTGGAAGGGCCCACCCCGCCCCTTCCTCACTGAGAAGCGCCTGTCCTCCTCCAGGAGGCCCACCCATGGCTTGCTCCGCTGCACGGGAGCTGCTGGGCCGGACCCCTGGCTGTGGGTGACACACAGACATGTCTGTCCATATGTGAGCGTCTGGACAGTAGTCACTGTCCTGCTCGGTTGGGAGCTCGGCCCAGGAGAGGCGTCCAGGGGCCGTCGGTGTGTTTGGTGGCTGGTGAGGGACGAGGAGGAGCACTGAACACAAAGTGCCCAGTGCAGAGGCCTACGGAGCTGGCACCTTGAGGCACTTCGGGTCCCCCCTTTCTCCCCACTTCTCCCAGATTCCAGAGGTCAGGTCAACAAGAATTGAAAGGGGCCCGAATCAGGGAGGCCTTTTATACTGGAGCTAAAAAACCCACTCCTCACCCCCCTAACAAATAAAGGTACTGAAAATTCTAGTATTAACCCCAAAATAGGAAGGCTGAACACTCACAACAAAAGTCCTAAGAAAGCTCAGCTACTGTTTTACACAGGTGTGAAATTACACACGTGGCCTAGATTTTCCTCATCTGCTACAGACCTGGGACAACGTGACCCAAACTGCACAGGAGACACTGACCTGTCCCCTAAATGCACTTACCTGGGCCCTGTTCTTTGCTCCTTCTCCTACACTACCCTGACCTCCCCATGTGTGTCCTAGGGCGGTGCCCAGCCCACAAGGGGGACACCATGGATGCGGGATCAAAAATATGCTGACCTATAAGCTACAGGGAAGAAGAGGAAGGCGGGGGGCGGGGGGCAACCTTGGGTCTGAAAGGCCACACCACAGCCAGGGCACCGTCCTGGCGTCCCCGGGCCATGCAGGGATCACCTTCACCATGGCAGCCTCGACAGAGCAGTCGGGGAGCCCCGGCTGGTCCAGCATCCCTGCGGTGAGGTAGGCCATACTTTCCATGACGTAAGCCTTCTGAGCCATCAGGGCAAACTTTTCCTGGAGTGTTCAGAGAAAAACACAATCAAGAAACAGTCCGCACGTGCTGAGCCCCAGATGTGCCACCGGGCTCAACACCCCAGAGAAGCAGGCCCTGGCACCCCTCACAGGGAACCGTGTTCCAGAAAGCCTTATCGCGCCATCCCCTGAATCACCACACAGAGTGCCCACGACAGACCACAGAAACACACCTGTAACACCCACACGTGCGGCCCTCGTGCCATTCAATACCTGAATCAATCCAAATTCGCTGAGGTTCTTGTTGAACTGCTTCCTTGTGCAGGCGTGTTCAGCAGTCATTTCTGGAGAAGAGCAGAGTTGTCAGAAAGCGCCATTTCCTGGAGGTCCTAGAATGATCTCCTAAGGCCGTCACCATTCCCTGCAAACACTCAGGCAGGAGCAGGTCTGCTGAGACCATATGCCCCTTCCCGGCGTGTCTGATTGGAGAGGCTGTCCACTCTCAGAGTGCCTATGACAGTGACAGGGCCACAAGCACAGAGCTGAGAGGCCCAAATCCAGCACTTTTTCTTACCAGGTGGTAGGCTAGGCTACACCACCAATATCTCTGAACGACACTATCAACCTCATTGCTGCCAAGGTTATTGGAGATGAAGGTGTAAGGCCCCTACCAAGAGCCAGGGATCTGGAAGCACCTGAACAAGAGGCCACCCATCACCAGAGCGGGAAGGGATGGGGGGCAGCCTGCTTTGTGCAGAGCTATGGCCAGGCACCCAGCTCTGAGGTCACCTGAGAAGACATGGAAGTGCCCCCAGCAGTTGGTGGTGGAGGCCAGCCCCTCCCCCACAGTGTTCTCCGAATGCATTCATGGGCACGAGCCCACCACAGTCTGGCCCCCGTGATGGGCCTGGGAGATAGACTGGTGCCCACATTCACACATTCCTTTGGGCCTTGGGGTCACATCAAAAGTCTACACCCTTTGGGGACAGGCTAACCATGAGTGCCCTCAGAATGCTCCTGCCTCCTCTTGCTCCCTGATTTTCTTGACAGGAAGCAGAGGCCCAGAGGGCTGCAGGGCCTGCACACCTCAGCCAAGTGAGATGAGTCTGGAGCTTGGGAGTCTGACAGCATCAGCCCTGGGCCCAGATGAGTGGCCTTGAGCAAATCTGTTATCCTTTCTGAGCATCAGGCTCCTTGTCTATGAAATGGACAGAACAGCCTAAACAAAGCCTCCTCGTCCCCATCGGGCCCTTAGCTCTGAGGAACTTCATAAGCACTGTAACAGCCTCTGGGAAGCCCTCAGCTCTGAGCCTCTCCCTTCAGTCATTCCACAAAGCTACAGGGATGTCCTTGCCCAACCAAAACCCCAAGGGCCGTGTTCAGTTCACGGACAGAAATACTAATAGAAAGCACAAAGGGAACATCCCCCAAGACCAAGTGACAGGAGTTCCACTCCTCACCCGTGGAGTCACTTGGCCTAAAGCAAAGCCGGCACCTTAAGCCACAGCTGGGCTGTCTGTCCAGGAGCCCGGCTCGGCACCGGCCTGCAGCCAGGATGTGGCGGGGCCTCTGGCTGGAGTGGGGGCACCAGGAGCTCGGCTGTGCCATGAAGGGCTCCTGTCCCCAACTTACCTACCGATCAACTTCTTGAGCATCCCAGCCACAGCACTGCCCATGCTGAACCGGCCACTGTTGAGGATGTTCATGGCCACCTGCAGGGGGCGAGGGGTTAGTGTTCTGCTCACCCCTGTTGTACTGGGAAAAGCCCGAGGGCCCTGGGGTACCCCAGGTGACAGACCACAGCACTGCTTATTTTTCCCAGGTTTCATGAAAGAGCAAGTCTCTAGAGAATTCTGTGCCAGCCCCTGGCAGTTGCCTGTCCTGCCAATCCCCACCGGGCTGGGAGAGTGTACGTCCCAACACTTTACAACAAGGTAACTCCAACCAACATCCTTGGAGTCACCCCCTGATAAAGGAACTGAACATTATTCCAGAACAGGACAATTCTCAGTCCTCAGAGGAGAGGAACAGCAACTAAGGGCTACCAGGTACCCCCGCAAGTACTTAGCCTTTCCCACCAGCACGCGCCTCCAGGAGATCAGAGGTGGCCTGCCCCGCCCCTGCCATGCCTGTGATGCCCAATGAGGAGGCCTCAACAGCAGGCCTGGGTGAAGGCACAGGGGTCCGTGAACACCATAGTTCTCTTCAAAGCTCAACTAACTTCCAGTGTATTCCAGCTTTTTAGTGAATGCTTGTGGGTGACTTGGATGAATCCATCGCGAAACCGAACCTGAACATGTGATTCCCTGTTCACCTGAGCAGGAAAATCTCAGGGCAGACTGTGTGAGGTGGGCAACAGCGGCCCCAGCTACTGGGTGGGGCGGGTGTGGGCCCACTGGCTCAGGCCCAGGGCACTGGGGGACTCGGGAAGGAGGCCCAGCCCTGGGTGCTGTGCCAGACACCCAGAACCTGCCCTGCCTCCTCCCGGGCCGCACCTCTGGCCTCAGACTCCCTGAGTCTCTATAGGTATGAGTTGGTCTTGGGACCCACCAGAACTACAAGGAGGAAGTGAATTGTCCTGCCTTCAGGGGCTCTGCCCACATGGGTTTGCAAAAGTCTGCTGGGTTTTACAACCATTTCATAACCCCTTTAGGGTTTATTCTTACCCTTGTTAATTTTTTTTTTCAAATATGAATAAACAAAAAATTTTTAAATTACAAAAAACATTTTTTTTAAAAGATCTGAGACCAGGTCTCATTCCTTAGAGAATAAAAAACCTAACAGATTTTCCCCTTTCTCAAGATGGGCTCCCGAGCTCACGTATCCATCTTACTTAACCCTGGCACCCCCCACTCCTGCCTGTGCACCCCAGAACGCATCACCAGCTTCCCTACCACAGACCCCTCCTTCTGGGATTTCTGCAGCTGCATTATGCCTCGCAGCCTGCCCACAAGCCAGACGCGCTTCTCACTTTCGAGAGCCCCTGCCCAACCGCACACTGCCTCCATGCCTCAAAGACCTGACCGTGGACAAACCTGTGACTCTCCAGCGGAAGTGGCTTACTTTCCTCCCACACCAGCCAGGCAATTTTTACCTGGCTTCTGGTCACTTGGTGGTCTCTGCAATCACTCACTTTTTAGCATTTAGACTAACTGGCAGGCAATCTCACTAATATCAAAGAAAGGGTTTTAGAAATCTGTTTTCTTTTGGATATTAAAACAACTGCTCTTCTCCTCTACCACAGTGGGAACGAGGTGTTAACGAAGCGTGGAAAGCACTCGGCAAAGGGGCACTCCCACGCTGCCGGCCCACTTCCCCACATGCGGCTGGGCAGCAGGGGCCACAGACTGCAGACGCCTGTGCTCTCTGACCCGGGGCGGGGGGCGGGGGGGTGTCTCCTGCTGGATGTCTGACTCAGGGAATAAGTGGACAAGCACATACAGACACAAGCAAGGACATACACCACACAACATGGTTCTGAGCAGGGAAGGCATGAAGACAGTACTGGATGCCCGACCCCAGGGACCTGGGAACATCAAAGGGGCCGTCACCACACAAAGAGACATGCTGCAGCATGAGGCATTAGCAGCGTCTGTTTACTGGTACGAAGAGAAGACTAGGAGCTCTTGGTGAGTGAGAAGTCATGGGCTGTATTACACAACTGGTATTACCAAGTATTTAAGGGATGGGTGCCTTTAAAAGATCTAGAAAGATAAGCACCCAAACTGCGAATGATGAAGAGCAACTCTTTTGGAGTCGAGCTTCAGTGATTCCATTTCCCCCCCTGTATTCTCCTGTCTGTACGGAACATCTGGGTCACTCAGGTGATAAATGTACCCCTGTGCGCATACACCTGCCCGCCTCTACAGCCCCCTGTGCACATACACCATCCGCTTTGTGCCCACCCACCTCTACAGCCCTCTGGCAGACCTTTACCAGGCAGCCTCAGGCCAGCAGCCCTAGCTAATGTCACTTATCAGATTTTTGTAACACCCATAGAGGAGAAAGGTACTGCTGTGATCCCCATTTCATAGCCAAGGCAGGTGGGGCTCCCCAGGGCAGACGCTTGCCAGGAACACCCAGTAAATTAGGGCAACAATAAAGACAAGTGGCCCAGTGTAAAAACGTGTAAAGGAGGGGTGCCTGGCTGGTTCATTTGGTGGAGCGTGCGATGCTGGATCTTGGGGTCGTGAATTTGAGCCCCACACTGGGTGCAGAGATTAGTACTGGGGACGACGTGGAGAAACCAGACTCCCTACATAGCTGTTAGCGACATAATGCCGCTGGAAAACAGTCGGACAGTTCCTCAAAAACTTAAACACATAGTCATCAATGCTACTTCTAGGTAAATACCCCAAAGAACTGAAAACGTACTGTTCACACCAAGACTTCTACGTGCATGTTCACAACAGCATTATTAACAATGGCCTATACAAGTGGCAACAGTTCAAAAGTCCACAGCTGACGAATGTATCGGCAAACGTGGTGCAGCTACACGGCGAGTCTTACTCAGCCACAGGAAGGAATGGCACGTGCTACGTGTGCGTAAACCTTGGAAACATCATGCTATGTGAAAAGAAGCCAGACACAAGAGATCGCATGTGAATTCTATTTACATAAAATGTTTAAAATGGGCAAATCCATAGAAACAGAAAAATAGCGATACCAAAGATGGTGAAAGGAGCAATGAGAAGGTACCACATTCTTTCTGGGATGATAAAAACATTCTAGAATCAGACCACGGTGGTGGCTGTACGACATAGGGAATATATGAAACAAACACCCACATGTACATTTGAAAATGGTAAATTTGTTATAGGAGTCATGTGTCAATGAAAAATACACATCTGACTCCTAGAAAAAAAATTAGGGCATGGACTCCGGCCCCAGGGCTGTGCGTCTGGAGAGCCAGGGCTGCTTTGGCGCCTGCGAGCCCGTCTCCCCACAGCCACTGGCAGAGAGGGCCCTGCCCAACCTCCAGGGCAAACAAAGCCTTACAGAGGAAGGAGACCTTGTTCCCACCACACACTCCCTCCTCTGGGAACAAACTTTTCTCCATTACAATTTCCCAACAGAGAACTATGCAGTCACTTGGCACGCACGCACTGGTCGCCACAAGCAGGGCTGGGACAGGAATGGGGGTGGGGGCGGCGACGAGCTGCACCATGAAACTGCAGCCCTCGCAGGGGTTGCTCTCACCACGCACCTTAAACCCACCTCCAACTTCTCCAAGGACATTCTCGACTGGCACCCTGGTGTTTTCAAAATGGACCTCACAAGCTGAAAAAGATGAGATCGCAGGCTGTACTTGACAAACGCAAACCATTCTGCACTTGACCCACAGGGACAAAATGTAATTCCTTCACTCACTCCTTCTCCAGCTGTGACAGGACAGTACAGAAAGACAAGGGTCTTGTCCACGTGCTCAGACTTTGCTGGGGACATGACAACACTGTAAGTGCTACAGATGAAATAAACAGAGCATGCTGGGGATGCCTGGGTGACTCAGTTGGTTAAGCATCCGACTCTTGGTTTCAGCTTGGGTCATGACCTCACAGTTTCTGAGTTCGAGCCCTGCACTGGGCTCTGAGCTGACAGCGCACAGCCTGCTTGGGATTCGCTCTCTTCCCCTCTCCCTCTGCCCCTCCCCTGCTCGTGCTCTCTCTCAAAGTAAATATACTTAAAAAAATAAAATTTAAAAAAAGAGCATGATGACAGAATTGGAGGTTGGAGAGGACGTGAATAATATTTTTAAGGGCTTACATCAGGCTTTTCTAAGGTGACATTCAGCAGAAGTTTGAAGGAAGAGCAAGAGCCAGAGGTAGAACGAGAAAAGCGGACAGCACAGCCTTTGTAAAGCCCCCGTATCTCATGGGAGTACTGGTCCCACTTAAGGTGGATGCAGCCACGCCCTATACCATGGCTCAGTGGAGGCAGACTGCCTTTCCCCATCAGCTGTTGCCAGGGACACAGAGCCGACCCAGGTGTGACCCAGCTCGGCCCCCCGGGGCTGTGATCCACCGTGAGGCAAACAAGCCCCAGCATGGCACACACATGATACACAGGGACCCAGACTACCTGAAGCAGGCTGCCTGGCACCCCCAGGCCGAAGGAGAGGACGGCTCACTCTGCCAGCTCCGTGCTGGGATGACTTCTCAGACAAGGTCATGGGGGTGATGGAGGACTAGCAGACCCTGAAGTGAGGGAGCACTTGGTATGCAGAAGCAGAAAGCCAAGGTCAAGGTGATAGAGGCAGGCAGACAAGGGAAAGCATGGCAGTGGTGGGTACAGAGCCAGGAGGGGACGGGCAGTAGTGGGGACAGGGGCAGGAAGGGACAGGGACTTTTGAACCAGGTTTTCTGTAGCAGCATGCTTTTGCACGTTGTCACAAAAACACGGCAACTCCTGGCAACTTAACCCTGGAAAAGAGAAGGACTCAGGACAAAGAAGGTCACAGCTTAGGAGCAGCCACATGGCAGCAGGTTCAGTGCAGGCAGCCAGGTCTACAAACCTTTCGTTCCACTGTTCCAAGAGCCTAGTTGTGAAATACAATGAAATCTCCGTGTCTCTGGCCGCTGGTCCTATTTTACAGCCATGGCTGTGGGCCAAGCCCTAGTGGCTCTAACCCTTCCCTGAAAGCTGCCAAGTGTGCGAAGGATTCTGTAGGCCTTTCTGACCTCAATTTGTGCTCTAAGTCCCCTCTTGTGGGACCCTGGTGCGATCCCAGGGGCAGTTCAGAGTAGACACCACCCTGGCAGCGCATGGGCCTGCCCCCTTGCTCCCTCCCATCTGGGCCGCCTTTTCTACACCAGCATGCCAAGCTCTCTCTCTGGGCCCTTTGAGCATGCGCCTTTCTCTTGGGGAACATTCTAAGCATCAACAGGCAGCAAGAGTCTGGGGGTAACACCAGTGCCAGCAGGAGCCCACACCGTCCCAGCCTCCGGGTGCACCAAGCATGGCACAGATGCTGGGACACCTCCTGCATGTGTCACGTCACTAGGTGGCTTCTGCTACCACCCCTCTCCTTTGGGTGAGGAAACAGAGGCACAGGAAGGTAAAGAGGCTGGTTTAAGGTCACAGAGTTTCTAGGCAGTGGAGCCAGCTCAGAGCACCCTCTGACCCCTCTGAGCCAGGCCATGGTGGCAAACATCACCACCTAGAACCCAGGGTGGCAAACAGCAGGTCCAGAGGTGCCAAGGGGGACAGGCAGGCCCCTGAGGCACAGACACCCCACGATCTGAACTAGGTCCCCAAGAGGCGGGGTCTCGTGAGGACTCCACGGCACCACTGGGTGGGCACGAGGGGGGCCAGAGGAGGGAGAAGGTGCCAGGCAGCCGGCAGTGGGGGGACACTAGGCCACCTCCTGGCCTCTCTGGCATCTGGCACAGCTGCATCATAGGCTGGAGCCCGCTGGGAGGCAGGGATGTGGGGATGCGCTCACGTGGAGGTGAGCAGGGCCTGCTGCACAGTGAGGGGCATCAGCTGAAAGGATTAATCAGCCCTGAGAGATCCTCAGCACCGCCAGGAAGCCGCTGTGGCTTTTTGGTTTTTAATTTTGAGAGAGAGAAAGAGAACGAGCATGTGCAAGTGAGGGAGGGGCAGAGAATCCCAAGGAGGCTTCTCACTGCCAGTGCAGAACCCAACATGGGGCTCCATCTCATGAGCTGTGAGATCAGGCCCTGGGCGGAGATCGAGAGCTGGATGCATAAGCAACGGGGCCACCCGCTGCCTCTCACTGGGGCGTTCTTAATGTGATTTCGTGGACATGCTTATGTGAAACCAAAACTATTTACATCTCGTTTTATCTTGAACTTGGATGGGGCTGAAGGGTGCCTCTCTCTCACACACACACTGCACACTACTTACTGTTGGAGCCACGTATGCCTAACTTGTCCTCAGGTTTCCCGTTAGTGACTCCACCAAAATCTCTCTCCACTATGAATGCTGTGATTTTGTCTTTTATGGAGCCGTCAGAATCAACAACTGGTGTCTTGGCAAACACGGTAAAAATATTGGCCAGGCCTCCATTGGTGATCCAGACCTGAGGGAAGGAAAGAAACAAGCTTTGGAGAAAACAAGACAGTTACGCACTCCTCTCAGCTCCGAGGTCTGCTACAGGTGCTCCAGCAGCCTGGCCCATTTCAGGCCAGAAACATCAGCTCACAGCCCTGGGGAAGCTAGGCCTACAGGGGGAAGACAGGGGGTCACCCCGATCTCCTAAGAGCAAGATCTCCCTGAGAGGCACACAAAGCCATTTATGTGTGTGCGTGTGTGTATGTATGTGCATGTGTGTGTGCACGTACACAGAAAAGATGCCAATGGAACCGAGACAAATCAGGCTCTAGAACCAAGCGGCCAGGTTTCCTCAAGAAAACAGAGCAGATCGGGGCACCTAAGAGGGGGGTGCTCAGTCAGTTAAGCATCCGACTTTAGTTCAGGTCATGATCTCGCAGTTCATAAGTTCAAGCCCCACATCAGGCTCTTTGCTGACACCTCAGAGCCTGGAGCCTGTCTTTGGAATTCGTGTCTGTCTGTCTGTCTCTCTCTACCCCTCCCCCGCTCACATTCTATCTCTTTCTCAAAAATGAATAAATGTAAAAACAAGGTAAAAGACAAAAAGGAAAACAGAGCAGGCAGGAAGAAGGGGCAAAGAAGAAAGGGGAAAAGGACCAAGAGGGAAAGACAGAGAGACTTCTCAACAAACTGCAATGTATGAACTTAATGGGATCTTGATTTAAATAGATTCTTAGAAAAAGAAAAGGAAAAGGAAAAAGAAAAAGAAAAAGGTATGAGACAACTAATGGATCTGGAATGCTGACAGGAGAGAAAGAAATGAGCAACTGGTTTTTTTAAACAGTCTCATCTGGCCAAGACACACGCTTGAATCTTAGGGGTGCCACCTGGGGGTGGCAATGCTGACGGAGAAATGGGGCGGGCTGGCGGCTAGTAACTGCTGACACCGGTGAGGCTCTGTGAAGGCTCATCACACTACACTATAGCCCGTGTCTGGAATTTTGGGTGCTAGACTGAAACACACACAGCCCCGGCGCAGGGAGGCTAGGCAGAAGCGTGGAGACTCCGGAGGCAGGGCCCTCGCTTCCAATCCTTGCTCTGCCCAAGCAGACACAGGACACTCGCAAGTCACCTCAGCTGGAGCCACAGCTGCTGCCCCCCCCCCCCCGAGCGTCAGCAGTCAAGACAGAAGGTGTACATGTGTTATGGTCCGCGGGGTGCGGAGGGGGCCAGGGTGGGCTGGAGGCGCTACCTTGGAGCCGTTGAGGATGTAGCACTTCTTGTCCTCGCTCAGCGTGGCCCTGGTCTGGATGGAGGCTGCATCACTCCCACTGCAGAAACAGACACGCGGCTGGAGAGAGCAGTGGTGGGACAAATAGGTTTCTGGGGGGCTACAAATGGAGGGTTTGGTACTGTAATATGGGAGCTGGTAAACTTTTAAAAATAAAGGGCCAGATAATAAACATATTCAGCTTTGCAGGCTGCTGGCCCCCACCCCCACCCCCACCCCAGCCCTGCCACTGTGGCCCACAGGCAGCCACAGACAACCTGGAAACAAATGGCAGGCTCCAGGAAAACCTTTTTTACAAAAACAGGCGACCAGCAGCCCAGCTTCATCACATCAAAGTGTGGGGCGCCCGGGTGGCTCAGGCAGCTAAGCGTCCAACTTCAGCTCAGGCTATGATCTCATGGTTTGTGAGTTCAAGCCCCGCATCGATCTGTGCTGTCAGCCAGAGCCTGTTTGGGATTCTCTTTCTCCCTGTCTCTCTGTCCCTCTGGCTCCCCCCCCTCAAAAATAAACAAAAAGAGTCTGAAACAACTGGCCTAGGCTTAAAAAAAAAAAAAAAAAAAGCATGGCAGTGAAAACCACCAGGGCTTAGGTTTAAACACAGGGATGTGTGCACAGAACCGGCTCATCTGAGCTCCCGTGAGGAGGGTACCCCCGGCTCCCAGGTGAGGGGACGCAGGATGGAGTGTGGCAGAAGTGTCCTAAGCCGCCTGTGTGACCTCGGACTGAGGACACTGTCTCACAGAACAGAGGCTCCTAATATGTTCAGTGGGGACAATACTGCTGCCCTCACACTTGCAGAGTTGCTCAGAAGCTGAATGCTGGGCCCACGTGAGGTGTGCCGCGGCAGGTGTGGTCACGTGGGTTATCTCACTCCTAAGTATCAATGGGGCAGAGAAAGAAGGTGAAGATAAAGAGAGCTGGCAACAAAAGTTGCTGAGTGGACTCTGTTAGAGAGGAAAGAAAGAAAAGCCACCAGCTGTGAGCCAAAACCCACAGCTGTCAACCTGGGGCACCCTTGAAGGCTTCTCAGAGGCAGCCGCACCTGGACGGCTCTGTCAGACAGAAGGCGGCGATGTGCTCTCCAGACGCCAACCTGGGCAGGTATTTGGCTTTCTGTTCCTTGCTGCCAGCCAGGATGATCCCCTAAAACCAAACACACACACGCTGCTGTCAGCCGTTGGGGAACCAACATGTGCTCTGTGCCTGCAAAACGTGGACCCTCGTGGAGGACACACTTTGCGCCCGCGGAGACACACGGAGCCCAGAGTCAGCAGCCTCGGCCAGGAAATGAACAGTGGCCGATGAGAAGGGAGTCAGGCCACTAAGGAGGCCCCCTTGAGGGGCACGCACCGCAGGGGCCTAAGCCAGCATGGCTTTGGGGTCAGATTCAGGTTGTCGTCACCAGGCTAGGTGGCCCTGGGCCAGGGAGGTCCCTGCTCTGGGCCTCCATCCCATCAACCGTGCACTGGGGACACTCCCACCCACTGGAGGGGTTTGGGGTGATCCCATGTGAAGCCATGGACTGCGTATGAAGGTGTGCAGCTGGCGTCAGAACCATCCCGAGCCTTCTCAGTTGGAGCGCTAGGGAGAAGTCGGCTCCTCCCACTGAGGACTGCTAGGGTTGGGGGGCAGGCCACACTGCTCACCTGGCCCCCTTCACTTTCTCCACAGAGCAGAGACAGCCTGATTCCTGGGATTGTCACTGAGAGTGACCGCGGACCAGCCCTAAAATGCTCTGAGCCCAGGGGTAAAGACGCCATGTGCACAAAAAGCGCAGGGGAAGCGGGGGACGTGCTCAAGCCCCTAGTGACTCAGGAGCTCAGCAGGAGGGGAAGTCAGAATGTCTGATGTGGGCCTCAAAGGATAGGTCAAAGTCTATGGGGACAGGAAGATTCCAAGGGGAGGGACAGTGGGATGGAAGCACCACTACCCGTGTGGGGACGCAGCCCAGCCAGGGTGGCCAGAGAAAGGAGGCGCCACAGGGCCCCTCTGAGAGCTGACACAAACCCGATTCAATTCCTGGCAAGAACGAGCAAGGTTCCAGCCTCAACGGGCACTGTGGGAACCCAGACCAACAGAGAGCATCAGACAGAAGCCCTAGACACTTGACCTTGAGGCCAATTGCCTGGTGTGCTGCTAGGGTCACAGCAATCGAACCGTCAAGGCTGACGATTTCTCCCAGACGTGCATACATGGTGTTGGAGAGGCCCAGGCCACCTGAAGAAAAAACAAACCAGCTTTACTTATGGTCCACACTCCAATTCCTCCAGTAAAGGCAAACGCCTTGGCCATCTTTTCTGCTGGTAAAGTAATACCAGATCACCATTGTAAGAAGTCATAGTAGAGAAAGATAGAAAACAAAAATTACCCATAAACTTACCAAAGCATTTCTGTGTACATCCTTTCAGATTTTTTTAGGCATAGAAGCATATATATGTATATATTTTTATCATAAAAATACAACATTTACTACAAAAAGAGTACCTTCACAAGCGTTAAATGATTTAAAATGCTGCGGGTGTCTTCCGTCTCACACTCAGACTTTTATACACACGACAGTGGTCGTGCGCGGCAGGGCAGGCCCCTCGGCCTCAGTGTGACCGGCATTTTGGGAAGGATCAGTCTCTGCTGTTCCAAGTACCACAGGATGTTAGCAGCAACCTCGGCCTCCACCCACGAGATGCCGTGAGCTCTCCCTGCCCAGTTCTGACCACCAAAGATGTCTAGATGTTGCCAAACATTCCCTGGGGAGGGACATCACCCTGGATGGGAGTCGTCCTCTTGGAAAAAGGCAAAGATTAAAAAAAATTTTTAAACTCCACTGAACTTATGTATCTTGCATTTCATCCTCAATTCTCAATTGAATCTCAATTTCGAGTCTTAAAAATGACTAAAATCTCTGGTCATGCTGCCAGCCTGCAGCAGAGCTGGGCTCTGAGTTTGGGTAGGGTCCTGGCCCTGGAGTCCCCCCGCACGGCCCACCTGCAGCAGGTGCTGTTCACACGTAAAGGGAAGGGCAGCCCGGCCTGAGGCGTGGTGCACTGGGTTCAGTGCCCAGGGAAGCCTGGAACTCCACAGTATCCACCCCTGCCTCTGTTTCAAAGGAAACAGTTTTGTCCTTACTCATTTCATATACTGAGGGAGCCAGTGTTGTTTACAAGGCAAAACATTCTGATGCTTTTCCCCTAAGTATTACTACAATGGTGGAGAGGACAGATGACAAGTGGGCGGAGACTGCCGGCTGGGGAGGGGCTGAGGCAGGAAGCAGCCACACACTGGGCAGCACACAGGGAACTGGGGGAGAAATCCAGGCTCATTGGCAAAAGGGGCCCCGTTTTCCAGGATGGTGGTTTCTAGCCAGTCTTCAGAATACTCCAGACTGGGAACGTTTCCCTCGAAAGTTTGGGGCACACACACATAAGGCTGTCTTAAATTCCCAAGAAAGGATAAAGAAAAAATAAAACAGAAAAAGTCCCAAACTCACCTCAGGAAAGACCAGAGAATAGCACATAAAACAAAATGAGGAGTGAAGTGTTGCACAAGTTCATGCCAACACCCCCCCATACCCACTGGCACAGAACACACGCACAGGTACAGTCATGCCCCAGAGTGACACAAAGTGCAGAAAAAATGAAGTACTTGTCAACAATCAAGAGGGGAAATATGTATTATTACTAACCTGGCTATGTCTAGAGGCTTTCTTCTCCAATTATGCTTTCTCCAAGCACTTATTATTATTATTGTAGCTATTAGCTCTTTGGCCCTGTTTTAGTATTCACCGTGGACTACACACCACGGGGGCCAGTCTCCCTGTCCCTGGTGAGCTCTGACACGGCCACACCTCTGAGGCTGGGCAGAGCTCAGTCCCCCCCACCACACATGGAGGTGACTGACATCTGCAAGGAGCCCAGGGACATGGGGCCTCGCGCTGCCACAAGGGGCCCACAGCATCACCGACAGCATCTCTGCTTCCACACACAGGCAGCTTTTACACACTCAGGTATGTGAGGAGAGCTCTTTCATAAGTGACACATGACAACTATTTAACCCCTTAATATGCTGCAACAAACAAACATAGAAACACACACAAAAACTCAGGGTTTGCAAGGTCAAGCCCTGTCTGGGGCTCTGTGCTGTCAGTGCAGAACCTGCTTCAGATCCTTGGTCTCCCTCCCTCCTTCCTGTAGTGCGCATGCAGGCTCTCACTCCCCAAAATAAATAAATAGCATTTAAAGAAAATAAGCCTCAGAACCGGGGCACCCGGATGGCTCAGTTGTTTGGGTGTCTGACTCTTGGCTTCAGTTCGTCATGATCTCAGGGTTCATGAGTTCAAGCCCCATGTCAGGCTCTGCACTGTTAGCTTTGAATTCTCTCTCTCCACATCTTTCTCTGACCCCCAAAATAAATAAACAAACTTAAAAACAAAACTACACACACACACACACACACACACACACACACACACACACACACACGTCTCAGAATAATCAGGGATTGCAGTAGTTGGTCCTAAATGTTCACATTTGGTCTCAGACCGGACCAGCTCCAGACTGGGTACCAGTGGAAACTTATTCCGCAGATGCTGGGGCCCCCAGGGGTGCCCAGCTCCAGAGGTGTGAGAAGAACAGCACAGGTCTAACTGTAATCTCCGGAGAGGAACCAGGTAGGGAGACAAAATGCCAAGAAAAGCTCCTAACTTCAGCTCTATAAAACTTAACTCACGACCTGGTTGGAAAAATGCTCAAAATATTAAACGTCCAAATGACCAGGAATTGGGCCCAGGTCCTTAAAGCACCACCAACAGCTCCTAGCAGATCAAAGGGGGAAGCAGCTCCAGGGCTACAGAGCAATGGGCGCAGGGTTCAGGCCGTGGAGCCTGGAGCCACACTTGGATGTCAAAGGGGACTGAGTGTGCATGCATCCACACAGACTGTATTTTGTTCATGTGACACTTTCTCTATTCCTTGCACCCCCCTTCTTGCCTGTCCCCTTAATCCCTATAGAATTTAGATTACCCACTCTAGATGAGGCAGAAGAGAGGCAGCAGTAGTAACTGACCAAATCTCAGAAGGCAGAATTACACAAGGATCTTGGGAGAAAGGCAAGCATTTTCATTTGGGGGCTAAAAATATCACAACGATCCAGGAAAGACAGGGGCAGTCCATGTTCGAACATTCTCAGTGATGTAATCTCCTATCTCCAGGCACCTGCCTCCCAGAGCCACGTGCCCCATTCCTCTGCACCAGGACGGGAAGCACCTGAGCTCTCCCCGCACAGTGTCCCTCCAACAAAAGGGCTCGCAGCTCCAGGCCAATTCCTCTGCAGGGAGACCAAAGGGCCTCGCAGTGGAGGACACAGAAATCAGCCAATGAGGCTCGGAGATAGCACAGGCCCCCTCTCTGCCCTGCAGGGACCCAGAGAGCATGGCATCCTGATTATCCCGATTATCCACATCAGATGAGCAAGCACAGGCCTCAGCAGCTCTTCCCGCCCATGAGCCCCTTAGGCCACACACTCACCAGCCAGCTACCCCAGAAGTACTCCATGATGTGGGTTTTGTACTCATTCCAGCACTTTCAGAGCCTGATCCTGGACATATTGCACTCCAAGGCCACGCTTCCCAAACAGAACCCTTTTCTGGGGCAAATATAGAGTGTTTTCCTAGAGGCCAAACCAGCAGAGGGAGTGGGGGGGTGCTTCCTTCACTTACCATATTCTTCTGGGACTTGCATCCCAAAAAGCCCCAGGCTCTTCAGCTTCTCTAGCGTTTCTTCTGGGATTTTTCCCTCGCGGTCAATTCTTTGCGAGTCCACTGCCAACAGGAAAGATTTTGATTAAGCAAAAGAGCAGCTATGTTAACACACATGATGCTTCTCCCAGGGCCAGAAGCTGCAGAGCGAGTTGTCTTGTCAGTTACTCAGCATGGGTGCAAGTCTGCCTAATTAATCAGCCCAGCCAGCACTTGATCTTGAAAACTGACCAGCACCATGTAAGTGTTCTGTATCTGGGTGCTATTCACATGGGTATATTCACGGAGTAAAACTACAGCAAATTATACAACATAAACTTTTCCGAAGGCATACTATACCTGAACTTTTTATTACCATTACCTTCTGGAATATTAGAAAAGAAGTATGCAACTGTCCAAAAATGTGAGGCTAGACAGCCAAATCCTAGGCACTATCTGGGCCCCCATCTACCTAGTTTCCAGAAGCCATGACTCTTTCACTACAGCCCACAAGTCTGAGGGTGGCGTCATCTGTTGAACACCTACTCACTTCCCTTAGAGCAGAACAGAGCACCCACTAGCATTAGGTCAATAATGGTGCACTTTGTATTTACACAATTTTGCCTGAAGCAAGTGAAAGTGTTCTTTCAAACTGTCAACAAATTAAACTTCACTATAAATTAAAAAAACTACCATAACCTATACTTGGGAATTTAAAAACTTTTTAAAATGTTTTCTTAATTTATTTTTGAGAGAGAAAAAGACAAGAGCATGAGCAGGGGAGGGATAGAGAGAGACAGAAACAAAATCTGAAGCAGGGTCCAGGGTACGAGCTGTCAGCACAGAGCCTGAGGTGGGGCTCGAACCCCTGAACCATGAGATCATGATCTGAGCCCAAGTCGGCCGTTTAACCAACTGAGCCACTTAGGCGCCCCTATATTTGGGAATTTTTATGCACATGGGTCACAAATGAGAAATACGGATTCCCCCAAAGAGTCCAAACCTCACATTTTTTATTATCTTTTTTACAACTTTACTGACATATGCAAATGGCCTATAATAAACTGCACATATTTACAATATATAATTTTTTGAGTTCTGACATCTGCCCATGAAACCACTCCCACCAAATAAACTAAGTAATAAAAATGTTCTTCTCCACCACAAGTTTCCTCAAGCTCTTTTGTGACCAATCCCTCAGTCCATTTCCAACCCCAGGCAGCCACCAATCACCTCGTTCTTGTCTGTAGGTTAGCTTGCATTTTTGAGTTTTATGTAAGTGGAATCACAGCATGTGTTTGGGGGCTGGCTTCTTTGACTCAGTATAATTCTGAGGTTCATCTGTATGGCTGCACGTATTCAACATTCATTTCTCAATATTCCATCGTATGGGTAAAAACCAGCTTTCCCATTCACCTCTTGATAGACATCTGGGTGCTTCTGGGAATATTCATACTCAAGTTTTCGCATAGCTCTGTCTTCATTCCTCCTGGGTCATGGTTCTGGGGTGGAATGCTCGGGCTATTCGGTAGAGCACAGGTACTAAGCTGTCAGGATCTGGGGAGACCTCTGCTTCCACGGAGTAACAGGGACTGGAATCATCTCCTTGCCACAACGCACTAAATACACAGGGCGCTGGGCATGGCACGCAGGAGGGCACCATGTCGCTCGCAGAGAACTGGCCCTAGACCATGAATTCTCCACAAGGCTGAGGGCATGCCCCGAGGCAGAAAAACACTGGGTCTGCCTCTAGGGTGGGGCAGCCAAAAATACCTTTTTAATGTATAAAGACCAGAAATACAAATAACACACAAACATGTATGGTACAACTGTGGCATTAACATTTCATTAGTAGGATGTAAATAGGGGGAAATGGCTGGGAAGTTCTGGAGAGGGGCCATCATGACCACCTGCTGGGAAACACTGCTCTCAGGGCTGACCTGCCTCCACTCACCAAGACTTAAAAGCAAAAGTGAGGCTTGACCAAAACCAATGACACCACCAGCATTCGAGGTCAATATCCCGGAGGGAACTCTGATGCAAAAACCCTCAACGGAACACGAGCGAGTACTGAATTCAGTGATATAATAAATGGGTCAGTCATTATTTCAAGCGGGATTTACCCAGGGATGAAAAGACGGTTCAGTATCTGCAAATCAAGGTGATACATCACAGTCAGATAAAGGATAAAAATCATGATCATTGCAATAGATCCAAGAAAAAAAAAGCACTTAATAAAATTCTACATCCATTTCTGATAAAAACGCTCAACAAAGTAGGTATAGAGGGAACTTAACATAATAAAGGCCACATATGACACATCCAGAGCTAAGTGTGAAGCTAGCAGAAGTTGGTTAGCGAGGTTTACGAGGTTTACATGGAGCCCACTTGGGACTCCCTCCCCCTCTCTCTCTTCCTCCCCAATTCATTCACATGCACACTCTCTCAAAATAAATATAAAAAAAAATAATAAAAAGCTTCTGCACAGCAAAGGAAATCATCAATAAAAAGGGCAACTTACTGAATGGAAAAAAATATTGGCAAATAAGAGATCTGATAAGGGATTAATAGCCAAAATATATAAAGAACTCAAAACTGCATGTCAAAAAACAATCCAATTAAAAAATGGGCTGGGGGGGAGGGCAGGGGGCTCCTGGGTGGCTCAGTGTGTTAAGCATCTTATTTCCACCTAGATCATGATCTCACTGTTACTGAGTTCGAGCCCAGCATTGGGCTCTGTGTCTCCCTCCCTATCTTTCTCCCCCTCTCCCACTCATGCTGTCTCCCTCTCTCTCAAAAATAAACATTAAAAATAAATAAATAAAAATAGGCAGATAATGTGAATAGACATTTCTTCAAAGACAACATACAGATGACCATTAGACCCAAGAAAAGATGCTGAACATCATTAATCATCAGGGAAAAGCAAATCAAAACCAAAATGAAATATCACCTCAGACATGTCAGAATGGTTAGTATCAAAATGACAAGAAATAACAAGTATTGGCAAAGATGTGGAGAAAAAGGAACCCTGATGCACTGCTGGCGAGAATGCAGAATGGTGCAGCCACTGTGGAAAACAGTATGAAGGTTCCTCAAAAAATTAAAAATAGAACAACCATACAACCCAGGAACTCCACTTCTGGGTATTCATATTGTAAGGATGCAGGTCTGATTCAGGTTTCCCCTTTGACCTTGAAGGCCAGCTAACACCATTAACATTTCTGGGGGCGGGCCTAAAGATGGAGGTTAAGACTAGTCATGCCCTACCTGAGGGTTCTGGGTCCACTCTGTAATTGGTTAAAGTAACTGTCAATGATGTGATGCTATAATGATTGGACCCCTGTACCTGTGTCACAATTTCCTGTAACTCCCCTTCCCAAACTCATAAAAGGCCCTGCCCCGCCATGTTCGGGGCTTGCTCCACGTGGATCCAGTGTGTTGTTGAAGTCTGTGAGCCCGAGTTTAGTCTGGCCGGGCCTAAATTTGTAATAAAGCCCTTTGCTTTTGCATGTGTGATTCGGTCTCCCAGGTAATCTCTGGTTTCTTGGGGTGATATTAAAATCTGGGTACAACAATATGAAGAAAGTAAAAACACTAATTTGAAAAAGTACATACGCCTCTACCTTTACTACAACCTTGTTAACAAAGGCCAAAACAGAAGCAACCTAAATGTCCATCAATAGATGAATGGATAAAAAAGATGTGGTATACATACATAAAAAAATGAAATCATGTCGTGTGTGACAACATGGATAGATCCAGAGGGTATCATACTAAGTGAAATGAGAAAGACACAGAAAGACCGTATGATTTCACCTATACGTGGAATCTAAAAACAAAACAACCAAAACAGACACAAACTCACAGACACAGAGAACAATAATGGCGGGTGCCAGAGGGGTGGGGGAAGGGAGGCAGAAGGAGGGGAAGGGAATTAAAAGATACAAACTTCCAGTTATGAAAAAAAATAAGACCTGGGGATACAATGTACAGCATAAGGAATACAGCTACTAATAGGTACCAACTTTGTATGGTGACAGAATCTGGTGTACATGAAGGTTGTATCACGATGTTGTCTATCTGGAACTAATATATTGTGTGTCAATCACACTTCAATTAAAAGTACAATAATAAAATAAAACGATCACTTAACTATAAAATAAAGGATAAACTGGTCCCCAGGCAGTATGAAATAATCCAATTTAACTCTGTTGTTGTGAATAATAGAATAGGACCCTCCCTTGTATTCAAAATATTTTTAAGAGGCATTATCAATAGTGTCTAGAGACAAGTTTTTACTTGCAATAATTTTGGTATGTAAATAGGAATATTTTCTCTCTCCTTCCTTGTTAACTGGCACATAAAATGCCCACATTTCCTACTGTGCTCTCATGTGTACTAAAAAAATGATTTCAGACAACATAGGAACATGATGAAGACACTTTAACTTGCTCTTTGGGTAGTGGGGGAGAGAGCAACCCTTCAGAGGCTCAAACTGTCCCCAATTTGCCACGTCCCAGGACAAAGCTTAATATCAAACACATGCCTGGCACCAATGATGCAGAATCCACTGTGACTGGCACCCAACAGAAAACTACCAGGCACCTAAAGAAGCGGGGAAATACGATGGACAGGCTGACAGCGAAAAGAAACAACAATCAACTGAATGTGACTCATAAACAGAGATAGTAGACAAAGACATTAAAAGAGCTATTATAACTATATTCCAAACGCTTGAGAAAGTAGAAGAAAATACAAGCATGTTAAGGAGACATGGAAGAAATTGACACAGGTTGTACTTCTAGACATGAAAACCATGGGGTGGGATGACCAGCAGGTGAAACGTTGGAGGAAATGGCAGGGGCGCCTGGGAGCTCAGTTGGTTAGTGGCTAAGTTTGGCTCGGGTCATGATCTCTCATGGGTTCAAACCCTATGTCAGGCTCTGTGTTGACAGCTTGGAGCCTGGAGCCTGCTTCGGATTCTGTGTCTCCCTCTCTTTCCCTTCCCCTCCCCCACTCATGCTCACTCACGTGTGCGCTCTCTCTCTCAAAAATAAACAAACATTTAAAAATTTAGAAAAAGTAGACAAACATAAAATCTTTTTTTTCCATTAAAAAATTATACTGGGGCACCTGGCCAGCTTAGCTGGAAGATCATGCAGCTCTTGATCTTGGAGTTGGGAGTTTGAACCCATGTGGGGTGTAGAGATTATTTAAATAAATAAAACTAAAAAAAAAAAAGCCTTTAAAAAAATAAAAAATTACACTGAAAATAACAGCATCCAGAAAAAGTCCTAAAAATAGAGGTGATGGCTATATGATCCTGTGAAATACTTTTTAATTTTTTAATGTTTACTATTATTATTTTTTAATGTTTATTTTTGAGAGAGAGACAGAGACAGAGTGCAAGTGGGGGAGGGGCAGAGAAAGAGGGAGACACAGAATCCAAAGCAGGCCCCAGACTCTGAGCTGTCAGCACAGAGCCTGATGTAGGACGTTCAACTGACTGAGCCACCTAGGTACCCTGACAATATGAAATACTTAATGCCACTGAATTGTACATTTAATAAGGATTGAAATGGTAAATTATGTTATGTATATTTTATCACCAGAAAGAAAGAAAAGAAAAACAGCAAGGTATTGTAGGGTTTACAACATAGAAATAAAATGTATGCAACAATAGTCGATGAACTACCAAAGCAGAAATGTAGGGTTCTCACAGAATATGTGAAGGGACATAATAATAGCTCAAAATAGACTTTTATAAGACCTATACACCATAAATTCTAAAGCAACCACTTAAAAAAAAAGAGGTATCACTAATAAATCCACAAAAGAGATGAAATGGAAATATAAAAAATATTCCATTAATTTGAAAGAAAGCAAAAACAGAAGAAAAAGGGAAGGCAGACAACAATGGGCAAATAAACAACTAGATGACAGATTTAAATAGACCCAACTATATATATCAGCATTCACATTAAAACAATCACATCAAAAATCAACTAAAAATATAGACAATCAGATTAGATTTTTAAAAAGATAACATTTGACTATGTTGCCTATAAGAAATACATATTATTTTAATTTTAAACTGTCATTTTGAAATAACTTCAGATTTAAAGAAAAGTTACAAAAATAGTACAGAGTTCCCAGATACTCTTCACCCAGCTTCTATGAGAAGCTTGTTGAACCACAGAAAATTCTCAAAATTAGGAAATTGACATTCATACAATATTACTAACTCACTTATAAAATTAATTTCACTTCTTGTCCATTAATATCCTTTTTCTGTCCCCGGATCCTACCCTGTATTTAGTGATCTCTCCTTAGTGCTCTCTAGTCCTTCAGGGTTTCCTGGTCTTTCAGGATGATACTTTCGAAACACTGATTACTTTGTAGAATGTCCTTCAATCCAGGTTTGCCTGATGTATTGACATGACCAGACCGTGGCTGTATGTCCTGGGCAAGACTATCACTGGGGTTATGTGCTCTTCTCATGATTTGGTACATATTAGTTCAGAGGTACATGACGTCACAAAGTCTCACTACTGGTGATACTAACCTTGAATACTTGTGTAAGGTGGTGTTTGCCAAGATTCTCCATATGAAGGTACTATTTTCCCCTTTGTAATTAGTAAATGTCATAAGAAAAATACTTTGAGATTATATAAACCAACTATTTCTCCTCATTAACACTAGCATCCATATAGTGGAACTTGGCTACACCAATTTTACTATAGTGTGTGCTTCATGATTATTTCATGTTTCTACAATCATTTCTATGCTTATTAAGTGGATGAGAAACCCATCTGGAGGATAAAACAGAAATCAGTCAAGAGGATGAACAAAACATACCGTATGTACTGACACCAATCACAAGACAGCTGCTAGGACACCTGGTGGCTCAGGTGGGTTGGGCATCCCACTCCAGATTTCAGCTCAGGTCATGATCTCCTGGTTTGTGAGATCGAGCCCCACACTGGGTTCTGTGCTGCAGTGCAGAGCCTGCTTGGGGTTCGTGCTGTGTCTCTCCCCTACACATGCTTACACTCTCTCTCAAAATATACACTAAAACACACACACACACACACACACACACACACACACAAATTGGAGTAGCAACACCAGGCAAAGCAGATTTCTGAACAAATACTATCACCATGGATAAAAAGGTCATTTCATAAGGAGTCAACTCAACATGAAGATAAATAATCCTGAATTTTCATGCACCTGATAACAAAGCCTCAAAAATATATGAAAAAAACCCTGACAGAAATGAGAAGAAAAAAACCCACACAACCATGCCGGAAAGGTCAACATCCTTCTCTCATTTACTGATGGAAAGTCACTAAAATTCTTGTAAGAATACATTAGATTTGGACAATCTATTTGTTCTGACATTTATAGAGTATCCAACCGAACGATAGGAGAATACTCTTTTCAAGTGCACATGGAAGGACACCCACAAAGTAGACAATGTTATAGCCATCAAACACATTTCAATAAATTTAAGAGGACGTGAATTATACAAAGTTCTCTGACCACAATGGACTACTTTCTAGAAATAAACGATGGAAGTATCAGCACAAAGCCTACAAATGGGCTTTAAGGGTTTTAAGGGAATAAAGGGATAAAAAAAGATTATAAAGAACTTCAAGTCAGTAAGCCCAACAAGTTTGGTAAAATTCCTTAAAATTTATGAAATCAAAGTGCACAGAATAAATTAATCATCTAAATAGCTTAAGTCTATTAAAGAAACTGAATTAGTTAACTTTCCCATTAAAAAATTCAAGGCTCAAATGGTGTCACAGGTGAATTCAGCCAAATATTTAAGGAAGAAATAACACCAACTCTACACAAAGTCTCACAGAAACTTGGAGAGGAGGAAACACTTCCTGATTTAATCTAAAGGCAGGCCAGCGTTATTCTGATTTTTAAAAAATCACCAAAAATTAACTACAGACAAATATGTCCAGGAACACCAATGCAAACATCTTTAAAATTTTAGCAAACTGAACCCAACAATATAAAAAAGCATAATGCATCACAACCAAGTTACTAATTATCCTGGAAATGTAAGACTGGTGCAGCAATTAACATGTAATTTACCATGTCAATTGACTAAAGACAGAAAAGTCATCATCTTAAGAAATGCAGACAAAGTATTGGACAAAATTCAATATAATTTATGATGAAAACTGTCAGCAAACTAGAAATGGAAGAAACCTCCTTTAATCTAACAAAGAGTACAGCTAACACTGCACTTAGTGGTTAAAAACTCCTCCTCCTCTCCCTAAGATCAGGAACGAAGGCAAGAAAGTCTGCTCTGACTATTCATATTCAACAGGATACTGGAGAGTTTAGCCATCACAGTAAAACAAAGTAGAGAAAGGGAGAAGGGAGGAAGGAAGCTGCCCTAACCAACACCACTGTCTATGCAGACATCCTCCAGGACCTCCTCCAAACCTCCAACACTAATAAATGAGTTTAATAAGGGGTTTCTTTTTGGTTTCCTTCTAGCTTTTCTCTTAGCATTTCCATTTTGTTCCTACATTCTCGACTTCCTTCACATCTTCCATTGGTTCTCTGAGCATCTTTAAGATGGCAGGTTTAAAGTCTTGGTCTAGTAGGGGGCGCCTGGGTGGCTCAGTAGGTTAAGCGTCTGACTTTGGCTTAGGTCATGATCTCACAGTTTGTGAGTTCGAGCTCCACATCAGGCTCTTTGCTCTGCTTCAAATTCTGTGTCTCCCTTGCTCTCTCTGCCTCCCCTGCTCACTCTCTGTCTCTCTCTGAAAAATAAACATTAAAAATTATAAAAAAATCTTTGTCTAGTAGATCCTCCATCAGATCTTTTACAGAAACAAGTTTCTATTGTTCCATTGGTTTGGTTTTGTTTTGTTTTTCTTTGAATAGGCCATTTGTTCCTCTTTGTATGCCTTGTAATTTTTTGTTTACTGGACGTTTGAATCTGATAATGTGGTAATTCTGGAAGTCAGACTTTCCCTCTTCCCCAGAGTTTGCAGGGTGTCTGCTTTTGCTTTTTGTTCTTTTTAATTGAATATATTTGATATGTAGCATTGTTTAAGTTTCAGGATACTACATGTTGAATTGGATACATTTATATATCGCATAAGATGGCCATTGTAGTCTTAGCTAATGTTTCTATTACATCATATATTTGTCATTTGTTTTTCATGGTGGGAATAAGACCTAATGACTTAGCACATTTGGTGTTTATAATATAGTTTTGTTGTCTATAATCACTACACTGCTACAGATTTATTTATCTACTAGTTGCAAGTTTGTATCTTTAAACATCTCACCTCCTGGTAACTCTGTTCTACTGGTTTTGAATTTGGCTTTTTTAGATTCTATATGAAAATGATATTTTACAGTACTTGTCTTTCTCTGACTTATCTCATTTAATATTACGTCCTCAAGGTCTATTCATGTTGTTGCAAAAGGCAGGATTGTGTGTGTTTATATATACACATAACTCACACCTTCTTTATCTATCCATCAGTTGATGGATACATAGATGTTTCCATAGCCTGGCTACTGTGATTAGCGCTGCAATAAAAATGAGAGTGCACATCTCTCTGATATCCTAGCTTCATTTTCTTTGTAGATATACCCAGAAGTAGAACTGATGGAACCTTTGGTAATTTTCTTTTTCAAGTAGGCTCCATGCTGTGCATGGAGCTTGAATTCATGACCCTGAGATCAAGACCTGAGCAGAGATCAAGAGTCAGACACTTAACCGAGACACCCAGGTGCCTCCGTAATTCTATTTTCTTTTTCTTTTCTTTTTTTTGGGGGGGTTGGGTGGGTGGGTGGAGAGGGCACACATGAAAGTGGGGCAGAGAGAGAGAGAAGTTGGGGCTTGAGCTCACCAGATGTGAGACTCAAACTCCCGAACCGTGAGATTATGACCTGAGCTGAAGTCAGATGCTTAATGACTGAGCTGCCCAGGCACCCCATATTTTCAATCGGGGAACAACGATACTGTTTTCCACAATGTCTGAAACAGTCACATTCCTATCAAAAGTGTGCACGGGTTCCCTTTTGTCTACATCCGTGTCAATACTTAATATCATCTTCTTGATGAGAGCCATTCTAATAGGTGTGAGGGGACACCTCACTGTGGTTTCGATCTGCCTCTCCCTGATTTCTGATGTCAGCTACCTCTTCATGTACCTGTTGGCCATGTGTATGTATATCTTCTCTGGACAAATGTCTATTTAGTTCCTCTGCCCTGTTTTTAATTGGATTGCCTGGGTTTGCTACTGAGTTGTAGGAGTCCTTTATGCATTTCTGATATTAACCCCCTTATCCAATACAGGGTTTGCAAATATTTTCTCCCAATTCTTAAGTCATGGCTTCTTTTGTTGTGCAGAAGTCTGTAAAGTTTGCTCTAGTCCCACATGTTGATTTTTGCTTTTGTTGATTGTTCTTTTCATGTCTGGTTTAAAAAAAAAAAACTGCCGTTTTTAAAACATGCCAGTGATCAGCCCCAGGTCTACATGGAAGGCCTTCTGAGGTCCTTCCAGTCTACCCCTGCCCCTGGGTGTAAGGGGGACTTTCTAACTCCCTCTGAATACATGGTTGCTTTTGAATGTCCTGGTCTCCAATCTGGCTCCCAAAAGAGGAAAAAGAATAATGAAGAGGGGACAAAACAGACACAGCATCCCCTGACCTGTCACCTTAGCCACAAGGGTGAGGGTCTGCATCAATGAGAGAAGGTGGAAGAGTCTCTGCCTTTTGGTCTGTACCTCCGTGGTCAGAAGCAGTGGTCAGAGCACAAATCCTAATGTGTGAGGGCCAAGGTCCTGCTGTGGCCTCTGGCTGCCACAGGCCGTGCGCACGCTCAGGAGTTGGGGCCGGCAGTGGAGGGCAGGCAGCTGCTCAGAGCTTACTGACCAAAATTAACTGCAGTTTTACTTCCCAAGATCCCTGGAAATCGCAAGCCTTTAATGGACTCCAGAGTCTCCAAAACAGAGACAGCGCACAGATCCCGCCCCTGCTGCCCATCGGGCGCAGACAGAGTCCTGGTGCTTCCTACCATGCTGCTACTGTCCCGGAATTCTCTGGTCCACTGGTTTTTGGCCAAGGTACCGAGGGAATTAAATGGGGAAAAAGATAATCTTTTCAGCAAATATTGCTGGAACAACGGGATAGTTGTATGCAAAAATATCCTCAAATGTGACCTCACATCATATAAAACAATAACTGGGAAAAGGATCATAAATCTGAATGTGAACAGTTACAAACAGAAACCTTCTAAAGTAAATATAGACAAAATTACCAAGACCTTAGGTTTGGCAGATTTCTTAACATAAAATACAAAAAAAAGATGAACTACAAAAGAAAAAAAAATTATACTTAATATTAAAACCTTTGCTCTTTACTTAACAAATATTCTTTTTTTAAAGTTTATTTAAGAGGGGGGAGGGGCAGGAAGAGAGGAAAGGGCAGAGAGCATCCCAGGCAGGCTCTGTGCTGTCAGTGCACAGCCTGATGTGGGGCCTAATCTCTTGGAACTGTGAGATCATGACCTGAGTCAAAAATCAAGAAAAAAAAAAAAAAAATCGAACCCATAAACCGTGAGATCATGCCCTGAGCCGAAATTGGACGCTTAATTGACTGAGCCACCCAGGCACCCTTCATTTTATCTTTTTAAAGAGCAAAAGTTGGGGCGCCTGGGTAGCTCAGTCAGTTAAGCATCCAACTTTGGCCCAGGGCATGATCTCACGGTTTGTGGGTTCAAGCACCGCATCAGGCTCTGTGCTGACAGCTCAGAACCTGGAGCCTGCTCTAGATTGTGTTTCTGTCTCAATAATAAATAAACATAAAAAATTAAAATCAAAAGGTAAAATGAAAAGTCAAGCCACAGCCTGGAAGGAGAAAAATTTTTGCCAAACATATATTGGACAGAAAACTTGCACCTAGAACTCAACATAAGACAATCCCATTTTTTCAAATGTATAAAATATCTGAAAGACATTTCACCAAAAAAGATATACAGATGGCAAATAAGCACATAAGATGCCTAACATTATCAGGGATTAGGGAAATGAAAATTATAACCACGATGAGCTCCCACAACACACCCACGAGAATGGCTAAAATTAAGGACTAGACCATATGAAGTGTTGGTGAAAATGTGGAGCAACGGGACCTTTAATACACTGCTAGTGGGAATGTAAAGTGGCAACCATGTTCGAAAACAGTTGGTGGATACTTAAAGTTAAATGTGAACCTATTTGTAATTCAGACATTCCACTCCTTCAATATTTCCCCAAGAGAAGTACGCCAGACTCACAGAAAAATATCCACAGCATCTTTTGTGATAGCTAAAATCTGAATGCATAATGAATGTCAATTAATAGGTGAATGAATAAACAAACTGGAATCAAAGTTACACCGAAAGCAGCCAGAAAAAAACATATGTAATGTAGAATTCCACTTAAAGAGAATTCCAGGAAATGCAAATGAATCTACAATGACAGAGAACATATCTCTGGTTGCCTGGGGACAGGGGATGAAAAGGGCAGGAGAAAACACTTAGGGGTAACGGATAGGTTTACAAACTTAATTGTGTTGATGGTCCCCTGGGGATGCGTATATATGAAAATTTATCAAACGTTACACTTTAAATATGTGCAAATTGTAAATCAATTATACCTCCATAAAGCTTACAAAAACCCTGACAAATCACCTGGTAACAGTTTAAGTTAAAGAGCAAGGAACTAAGAAAGGATACAAGTAGGAAGATAATCACTAGAACAAAAACAGAAGTATTTCTACATAAGATATTTATATACAACAAAGCAACTTTTAAAACTAACAACACTTAGTGATGCAAAATTTCCCAAAATGTGCAGGGGTGGGGGTGGGGAGGACTACGACACTTGCAGGGAGTCCGCAGGGCCAAAGCTACTTCAATAATGGTAAAGTTTTCTTTGCCTCTTTAATTCTATTTCTGTCATGAGTATACAGTGGGGTTTTCCAGGGACTACATGAAATCTATCATAGATTAAATATGGAAACAGTTCTGAGAATCCAGCTAGATTCTGGTATCTGTTGCATATAACAATAAGGCAAATATTTTAAAGACCTGCAAAACTGTAAAACCATGCCGCTCCTATTTTTTGTTTGTAATTAAATATTAGGGGCACCGAGGTGGATCAATCAGTTGAGCGATCACCTCTTGATATTGGCTCAGGTCATGAAACCAGGGTCATGGGATCGAGCCCTGTGCTGGGCTCTGTGCTGCGCATTGAGCCTGCTTACGAATCTCCCTCTCTCCCCACCTGGCCCTCTCCCTGCTTGTGTTGTCTCAATAAATAAATAAATAAATAAATAAATAAATAAATAAAATAAAAATGAATAAAAATTTAAAAATAAGTAATTTTAAAAAGGAAATAAATATTATTTCTCATTTAAAATATTGTTTCTGTTAACATGTAATGGGCTTTTCATAATTTTAAATAAAGTAATAAATGAATATAATATTTTTAAAATTTCTGTTTTAGTCTCCTAGCAAGGCACAGGTTCACAGACAAAATCTGCATAGAGAAGAACTCTCCGGGGTGCTCAGGGCTAGAGAAGTCCTCCTAGCAATCAACCACCACTCAGCTCCCCAGAGAGCTCTGGCCACCAGCTCTGAGGGAGGGACCCCATAGGTGACACCGGCGCCCCCACCCTGAGGTCTGCAGGCTGCCGGACCATTCCTGGTTCATAATGAGCTAAGAGAGAGTCAATCTTTAAAAACCTTTCCAGTATTTTTACATTGCCGCTCAACCAAGCACATGATCAATGGATGTATATTTTGTAGCTCTTTGGGGTTTTTTCCCTTCATTTTTCTAGTTAGGTTATTGTAGTTTACAAAAGTGTTGGTCTGCAACAGTTTGGAAATGTTTAAAAGTAATCCTTCACCACAGATACATTGAGAAACACTAACCTAGACGCCTTGTAATTAAATAGCAATTGGGATGATTCTTAAAGCAAACATTATCAACAGGTACTATTTCTCCATGATTTAATGATATTCAAGATAGCCTTCCATACATATATTGCTTCCAATGTAAATATCTAAATAACTGTCTGTAAAATGGAAATTAGTAATGATAAAGGTCATACATACCCTCTTCAGTGAAGAATTTTTCTACAGGTCCCACAAACTGATTGATTTCATTAAGTTCATCTTGGCTAACTTCCGGAAACGGGAAAACTTCTTTCTAAAAATGATAAACATTTACTAAATATTTGATTGTTAGCAACCTCCCAGAGAGGTAATATCAGTCAAAATGGAAGGAAACAGGGCTCCTGGGTGACTCGGTTGGTTGAGCTCTGACTCTTGCTTTTGGCTCAGGCCATGATCCTGCAGAGTGTGGAGCGTGCTTCTCATGCTCTCTCTGCTCCCCTTCCCCGTTCTCTCGATCTCAAAAAAAAAAAAAATTTTTTTTAAAAGGGAGGGGTACGAAACAGAGTTGCTAGATTCTGTGTCCAATGGCAGGGCATTACTCAGGGAAGAAATCAGAACGCAAATATCAGAACACAAATTGCAGAACAGGAATTGTGTATTAGACTCCACACAGACCTTCCTTTCAACTTGAGCAGGTTTATTCTTGATTTTAATCAGCTTTCCCAATCAGTAACAAGTTATGCCGAGTGTCCCACAAAATAAAGAGCCGTAACACTGCAAAGCCTGGGCTTTGCTCCCTGATTGCAGCCTGCTGACTGGGTGACCTTAGCCAAACCCCTTCACCTTTCCAGGCTTCATATCCCACCCATAATGTGAGGGTAATATTCACTCAGCGGCGTCCTGCGGACTGTCAAAGGGACCAGACGGGAAAGCTCTCTACTCAAACGTAAAGTTCTACCCTGGTTATTCTGGGAATTTAAAGGCATCACGCAGACAAGAATACGCTGTGGGGACAAGGCCTCACATCCCGCCTCACACTGGCCCCCAGCCCTCCGGTCCAAGGGCATCTGCTTCCTGGAGGGAGGCCACTGCTGGTGGAGCCAGATCAACCCGAGTCCAACAGGCACATGTGTGACCAGGCCCTTCTCAGACTCAGGGTCTCTTCGGTTACCGAGGACCCTTCAGAAGGTGAGGCTCAAAAGAGAGGTGTGTCCTGAGACTCCAAGTAACCGTGACGATCTGTATAAGCTACTGGCTGAGCTCCGAGTCTCCGTCTCAGGCTGTCAGGTGGCCCATGTCTCCACTGGCCCAGGGCTCCTCGTTGGGTCGTCACTCTGTATCACCCAAAATCTCCTGCTGCCCCTCAGCTGCCGGCACAGCACAAGTACTTGGACTTGGTCTCGCAGCGGCTGAGAAGTGAGGCCCCAGGTCACCGGCTGCCTGCCGGCAGCCAAGAGCACCTCCCACCAAGGGTTCAAGAAAGGTCTCTGCAGAGAGGAGTCCTCCATCTTCCTCTCCAGCCCCTTGTGTACCTCGTCAGCCCCGGAAGCCTGTCCACTCAGCCACATGCTCCCAGGTCTGTGTTCTCCTCTCCGGGCCCATGATGCCAGCCTTGTGGTGGGTCCCTATCCAAAAGGGACAGCAGACTTATAGGAATTCCTGTCCCCTACCCCAGGCCATTTCCTACCCTGCCCTCAAGATGGTCTAGAAGGAAAATATGCTGAGATTTCCATCCCTCTACAGTGTCTCAGAACAAAGCTTAGCAGAACATGGGGAGGCTCAACCTAGGTCCTTTCCAGCCCCATTAACGCCCATGGGCTTTGTGGATGAGGCTGTGTTAGAAGATTATTCAGTTCTGATACCACGAGCACATCACGGGAGGACAGAGAACAGCCTGGCAGCTGGCGGGCCTTCACCTATAACTGAAAACCTTTGGATGTGGGTTTGCAGGGCTGCTCCAGGAAGAGAGCTCTCAAGTGCCTTTCCGATCAGAGGTCTGACAGCACCGCTCAGAAACCGAATGTGGGGCCTCACAGGTGTCAGCCTTAATTCCTAGTCAGCAGTTTCTACATTTCTTAAAGCAGCAGAACCTGTTTCTGAAATAAACCAACTACAGAAGCCGAATACGTAAAATAGGTACATGCAAAGCCAGTCTGGTGAAGGCTGCAGACGGGAAGGTCCTCCCCACGTCTCCCGTTCAGCTCCCCACCGTCCCCCATCTCAGATGCCATGTTTCTGCTCATGCCCCAATAATGCCGTGAGAGATGAGCGTGGCCTGAATCAGGGCGGCAGCGGTGGAAGGGCTTAAAAGTCGTCAGATTCTAAGTATATCCCAAAGGTAGAGAAACAGGATTTGCTGTTGCCTTAGACATGGATTAAGAGAAGAAGAGGCATCAAAGGAGATTCCAGGTGTTGGGCCTGGACAGAGCCACCAGAGCAAGACTGGGCGGAAAGACCAGGCACTCCATTTTAGATAAGCTAAAGCTGATGTCATATGAGAGCTCAAAGTGGAGCTTTTGAGTATAAAGGTAGAGATCAAGAGCCAAAAGTTCAAGGGAGAAGTCTGAGCTGGAGAAATAGATCTGAGTCACCAGGCTATTGATAGTATTTAAAGCCACAATACTAAATTAGATTAAAGGAAGAGCTGTGGATAAAAAGTCTATAGACTGAGTCTCAGAAAACCCCAACTTTGAAAAAACAGACTCATAAATACAGAGAACTAATGGGTGCCAGAGGAGAAGGAGGTGGGAGAATGGGCAAAATGGGTGAAGAGGAGTGGGAGGTGCCGGTTTCCAGTGAGGAAAGGCACGGCACAGGGAACGCTGTGAATGGTGTTCGAACAGTGCCAGACGCTGACAGACGGCAGCCACGCTTGTGATGAGCCTGAATACAGACTTGTCAAATCACTATGTTGTACACCTGCAACTAATGTAACACTGTGTGTCAACTATACTTCACTTAAAAAAACAGATACACCTGAAACTAATATAACAGTGTTATGTTAACCATACTGTAATTAAAAAATAAAAACAATAACAAAATGTTAGGGGAGCCTGTCTGGCTCTGTTAGTAGAGCATACGACTCTTGATCTCGGGGTCATGAATTCGAGCCCATATTTGGTGTAGAGACTACTTAAAAAAAGTTTAAAAGAGGACTACCTTACAATAATCACACTACTGGGTATTTACCCAAAATATACAAAAATACTAATTCAAAAAGATACACACACCCCCATATTTACTGCAGCATTAGTTACGAAGGCCAAATTATGGAAGCAGTCCAAGTGTCCATCGATAGATGAATAAAGATATGATATATGTGTACAACAGAATATTATTCAGCCATAAGAAAATGAAATATTGGGGCGCCTGGGTAGCTCAGTCAATTGAGCATCCAACTTCGGCTCAGGTTGTGATCTTGCTCATGGGTTCAACCCCCGTGTCAGGCTCTGTGCTGACAGCTCAGAGTCTGGCGCCTGCTTTGCGTTCTGTGTCTCCTTCTCTCTTTGCCCCTCCCCTGCTCATGCTCTGTGTCTCTCAAAATAAATAAGGAAAGGAAATCTTGCCATTGGCAACATGGAGAGAGCCAGAAAGTATTATGCTAAGCGAAATAAGCCAGAGAATGGGGCACCTGGGGGGCTCAGTCAGTTGAGTGTCCAACTTTGGCTCAGATCATGATCTCATGGTTCATGGGTTTGAGCCCTACATCAGGCTCTGTGCTGACAGCTCGGAGCCTGGAGCCTGCTTCAGATTCCGTGTCTTCCTTTCTCTCTGCCCCTACCCTGCTCACGCTCTCTCTCAAAAATAAACATTAAAAAAAATAATAAAATAAAAGCCAGAGAAAGACAAATACTATATGATTTCACTCATATGTGGAATTTAAGAAACAAAACAAATGAGCAAAGGGAAACAACAGAGAGACACAAACTAAGAAAAAAACCTTTAACTAGAGAATAAACAGATAGTTACTACTGGGGATGTAGGTGGGGGGATGGTTAAAATAGATGACGGGGATTAAAGTGTACACTTGCCATGATGAGCTCTGAGTAATGCTTAGAACTGCTGAATCACTATATTGCACACCTGAAACTAACATACCGCTGTATGTGAACTATACTGGAATTATAATGAAAAACTTAATTTAAAAAATAAGGAAAAAAATTCCCAACTCTGACTGGGCTAGTCAGACTGGTCAATGTTCAGAGGGTAAGGAGCCAAGAAAAAACGAGCAAAAGACACGGAGAAACATTAGCCAATGAAGTGAATAGGAGAGCAGGAGATAACTGTTTTTTTGTTTAGAAGCCAGGAGTGGTGACCTGTGTGTCAAATGCCAGTGATGGGTCAAGCAAGAGGAGAATATACCACTAGACTGGACAACATGGAGGTCACTACTGATCCTGCCTGAGAGCAGTGCTGGCAGACTGTGAAGGACAAAAGCCCAAACAAGATGGGTGCAAGACGAAGCAGAGAGGAAACAATCACCAATGTCGATGAGAAAGGCAAGAATTACTGGATCAGTGAAAGCCCCTGAGTAGGCGAGAAGGCAGGGGCTCTAGTGATGAGGCTGGTCTTTGCCAAGAGTACATAGTTTATCCACAGTAACAGAGTGCAGATCATATGGGCACACATGGGGTCCTAGGAGGGGCAGACGTGGTGGGGGTTCTCAACCTGACTTCCGGTACTTTCTCAGTGAGACAAGCAGCAAAGTTGACAGGGGAGAGTGAAGACTGGGGAGGTGGTGCAAGAGGCTTGGAGAAAGAGAAGCGTGAAAGATCTGTGGGTTGTTTTCACCAAGGTGCTGGAAGGCAGGAATCCCAGGACTGAGCACCCAAAGGCCCCAGGTTCTGGGAAAAACAGTTTCTCAAACATTAAAACCTGGCTTTGCACTTCTTGGCAAGGTGAACTACTCCGAATTTCAGCTTCTGCTCCTGTAATGCCTGACTGATCAGAGGGATAGTCAAAAAGAAAAACCAGGGAGTAACCCCTTAAACAGTATCAGCCAACATTTCAGCCCACCTCAAAGCATTTGACACAAATGTTTTCTTTGCTTTACACCGCACTTTGAGAAGTGGGCAAGTACTACTTCCACTATTTTGTAGATCATCACCCTCAGGGACGGGAAAGTGAAGTGACTAACCAAGGTCACACAACGAGTGAGTGGTGAAGCCAGAGTTAATTACCTACCCTGCTGCCTCTGCATCTGCACAGTACCTGACAGTTTCAAAAGCATTTCCACGCACTATAAATCTCACTATACAACACATCCCTGTGAGGCAGCACATATCACTAGCTCCACTTTCGGGCTGAAAGAACTGAGGCTCAAAGTTACAGGACCAAGGACTAAGGTCAAATCCACTAAGAGGAGAGCGAATGAGTGCTTGGTAATGTAGCAGTTACTACGGACAGGGTTATACGGCCTTCGGAAGGGAAGGGTGGTGAAGGCAACTTGAAGCCAGGCTGCCGAGGAGCCCTAATGACAGAGGGACGCGCTGGAAGTCAAGCCGTGAAAGCTAAGGGGCCCCTGAGAGCGGACGGAAGAGCGAGAGCGCCAGGCTCTGAGCTGTGTTTTACGAATCACAGCGGAAATGCCGCACATTCCGGGTCCAGAGCGCTGGGTCGAGGGTTGCTTAGGGACCACGTCGCCTTAGGGTTTCCCAAATTGAGCTAACAAGAATTAGCTGGAACATCTGTCAAAACCACAGATGGAATTCTCAGGACCCCGTACCCTAGACTCTTCCCCTTCCACGGAAAGGTTCTAGTGGGACTCGGGAACTGGGAGCTTTAGCACGCACCCCGCCCCGCCCCGACGGTATCATCTGTCAGCCAGGTCTGGGGACTCTCACTTCTACCCCTCTTTTCTGCTAAGGGGCAAAACGCGGGAAGCAAGAGGGCAAGGACGACCAGGGCTCGGCGTTACCTTCTCGATTTTGCCCAGGAAGAGCTCCTTGGCGAAAGCTCGACTCGGCGGACTAGTGCGGAGCAGGCGCCGGCTCACAGCCGAGGCCACCATGGCCCGGCAGGCACGCGCCGCCGCCGCCCCACGTAAGAGCGCCACCGCGCTCATGCCGCCAGACGTTGTTCGCGTCGCCCCTCGGCCAAAGCCTCCTTCCTAGCGCCTCGGTCACGTGAACATGGCTCGCGTCTCCAGATGACGTCACCGGCCTGAGCCTAGCCGCGGGCCCGCCCCGCGCCGCCCGCCGCCTCTGAGCTTGCGCGGCCATCCGCCTAGGTCGGGGAGGGAAGCTGCAGGGGCGGGACGGGTCCCGTGGTGGCGGCTTGGTGCTCTGCTGGTAGCGGCTGTTGCAGGGTGTGTTGCAAGGTGTTTGTTTTCAAGCACCGGTGGGTGGTTGCGTCCTTGCCAGGCGGGAGAGACTTCTCGGGGACCCCAGGCTCCCTCTTGCCAGTCGCGGCGATGAGGACACCGCATAAGAAAGGAAATGGGGGGCGCCTGGGGGGCTCAGTCGGTTAAGTTGCCGGCATCAGCTCAGGACCTGATCTCACAGTTTGTGGGTTGGAGCCCCGCGTGGGGCCCTTTGCTGTCAGCTCAGAGCCTGGAGCCCGCTTCGGATTCTGTGTCTCCCAATCTCTCTGAACCTGCCCCGTTCACACTCTGTCTCTGTCTCTCTCAAAAGTAAACATTAAAAAAAAGAAAGAAAAGGAAATGGGGCGGGGAAAACGCAATATTTACAATACTAGTTATCTCTGGAGAGGAGCACAGTAGCCGTAATGTTTTTTTTTTTTTTAAGTGGGTGGTGGAAGAGGAAAATAAAAGGCTTGTTCTGCCAGAAAGGGTCTGGATATAATCCTAAATCACAACTCTCCCGGACACGACAATTTAAGAGGCAGGCGGAAGAAGAGAAGCTCCTGGCGGAACCGAGAAGGGGTGTGTCACTTGGCTGGGACGGGTCGCAGCCCTGCGGAAGCGCAAGTCCTTGACCAGCGATGCCCTGACCCGGGGCAAATGGGCGCCCCCTCGTGGTTTTAAGTCAGCCTCCTGCAGGAAGATCCCTTCTCTGCACTTGTGACCTGATTCAGGCGTTGACACGGTATTGGAAAAGGCTTTCCCCCTCCACCGTGTGAACTCCTAGAGAAGAGTGGGAAATATCAGTCATCTCAAAGCGCTTTGTCGACCCCGCCCAATAAAAGATTAACTTGATGACACAACTTGGTGTGGGGTGCGTGGGAGAAGAGCTCAAAAACTTTTCTGGTTGCAAAAATCTTTTCAAGTATTTGTAGCAATCTATTACATATTTTATCTTTAACGTTGGAAGATTTGACACCATATTTCTTCATCAGTGTTCAGTATTTTCTTACTTCAGCCCTCAGCTTCACAAAAAGGCCTTTGGAAACTGCCTTTGAAATAACCCCATGGGCAAAACAAAAAGTGATTATTTAAAAAAACTGGGTTTGGGGACACCTGGGTAGCTTAGTTGGGTAAGCAACTGACTTGGACTCAGGTCATGATCTTGCGGCTCCTGAGTTCCATCCCTGCATCAAGCTCTGTGCTGACAGCTCAGAGCCTGCAGCCCATTTCAGATTGTGGGTCTCTCTCTCTCTGCGCCTCTCCTGCTCATTCTCTGTCCCTCTCTCCTTCAAAAATTAATAAACATTAAAAAAATTTTAAAAACCGGGTTTCAAGTTTGAGCTACTGTACACTTCTGTCAAAACATGTAGTCCTATCATTCAACCTGATAATGTGTCCAGTCCTGTTTAGCGTACAGAAGTCTCCTATATGAAGTAAGTGAGATGTTTAATGGCACACAATTTCCAAAACAAAAGTTAGAAAAAATAGGGTGTAAGTACTCTAGTAGCACATACAGTGGGAAAAGGGTCCTTTTCGTAAAAATCAGTTTAATACCGCTTATCTCACAGGACTTGTGAGGATTAAGCAAAATAACATGAAAATATATAGCACAGTAAGTGTTCAGTGTCTCTCCTGTAATACTATAAAAATGAAAAATGGCTCTCTTCCCCTCCCCTGCTCATAGTCTGTCTCTCTCAAAAATAAATAAAACATTAAAAAAGAAAAATAAAAATGGTTGTACTAGGAGATTCCCATCAACACGAGAAATAGGATGCTGTTTTTAATCAGTTTGCTGGGAATATAGAGTTTCCTATGTTCATTCAGTGTTCAAAACACTATCTCTCTACGTCTTCCCTCTATAATCATATCAATACAACTGATTCCCATACAGAACTTGTTACAGAACTAGCAAATAAGCTGACACTCCTCCATGGTCATAAAGTTAGTGTTCATATATCAAGATGCTTGGCTTTAGGTCTTGGGCACATTGTAGGAAACCATTCCTAGATTCCTCAATGCTAAAGTCGCAACACTAATGGAGAGAGTTACTTGTACCGCATTGGGGAGAAGGGGTGGAGTTGTCTTCTAAGACTACAAGATCAATAATCAGTTATGTGAAAAATGAGTGGGTCTAATAAAGGTCTCTACTTCATAGCAATCAATAATATCTTAATTAAAGGGCTCAACAAATAAGTTGTAGAAATTTTATCACCAGTTTATTTCCTGCCAAGCAGGTGCTGACCTTACTGTCTAGAAATCAAACTTCTATATGCAGACAGGTGTTGTCTCCCACACTAAATTACATTCTTTTAACACTCCTTTTTAAAAATGATTTTTATGTATTTCCTGAGAGACAGAGCGTGAGCAGGGGAGGGGCATGTAACAGGGTGATGATAAAGACCACCAAACGCCGAATAGAAGTGAGGCAAGATTTTCTTTATGGCTGGGCCAAACCTGATCTCCCTAGTGTTAAGGAGCAGAGAATGTCCCCGAACAAAGGTAGCGGTGAGCTTATATGGACTTTAGCAAGGCATAAAAGATCATCATTTAGTTAACCAATTAAAGTTTACAGCATTTCAGGACACTCAGTCACATTTTTACAGACAGACAGTAGTTCTGGCGGGATCCTATCAGTTTTAAAGTTCTTTGTCTCACGAGGATCTTGAAATGACCAATTATAGTTAGGCACTCCAGGTTCTGTGAGATAGTGAATACGTGACTTCCCACACTTATGCTTTGTCCGGTCAGCTTCAAACAAGGGGGTAGGAGTGCAACTTACGATCTAAGTTGTCTGTTTAGAAAGCAGCCGAATTTACAGGTGAGGTTAGCACCTTCTGACAACTCCAACAGAGAGCCACATAGTGGTCACCGCATAGTTAGAACAGTGCATGGAGAAATACGTTTGCAAAGTAATTTACAGAAGTCAAACAGCAAGTTAATGATTTTCAATTTTTTACTACGTTTGCTAACCTACAACAGGGCAGAGAAAGAGAGAGGGAGACAAAGAACCCGAAGCAGCTCCAGGCTCTGAGCTGTCAGCACAGAGCCCAATGCAAGCTCAAACTCAGCAACTGTGAGATCATGACCTGAGCCTAAGTTGGCCGCTTAACCGACTGAGCCACCGAAGCACCCCTACTATTCTCTTTTTGAAGTATATTTGTTCCCATTTGGGATACATTAGTTATAATAGAAATATGGAGGTCACTGGTTTGTTGAAAGCCACAAATAATAAGGTATTACAGGTTGAATTGTGTACCCTCGATTCATTTGTTGAAGTCCTACCTTAGAATATGACCTTATTTGGAAAGATTTCCTGTTGTATTCTGTTGCTGATGTAATTAGCTAAGTTAGGATGAGTCCTACTAGAGCAGTGAACCCCTAATTAAAAAAAATTTTTTTTTACTTATTTTTGAGAGACAGAGAGAGACAGCATGAGCAGGGAAGGGTCAGAGAGAGAGGGAGACCCAGACTCTGAAGCAGGCTCCAGGCTCTGAGCTGTCAGCACAGAGCCCGACACGGGGCTTGAACCCATGAACCGTGAGATCATGACCTGAGCCGAAGCTGGATGCTTAACCAACTGAGCGACCAAGGCGCCCTGTGAAGAAACACCAAAGATTGCCAGCAAACCACAAGGAGCCAGGAAACAAGCTTGGGGCAGATTCCTTCTCAGCCCCCCCCCCCCCCCCCCCCCCCCCCGGAAGGAACCAACCCTGCCGACACCTTGAGCTTGAACTTCTGGCCTCCAGATCTATGAGACCATGAGTTGCTTAAGCCACCCAGTCTGTGGTTGTTTTCTTTCTTTAAAATATACATTGAGAGATTTATTTCTAAGAATTGACTTCCATGATTGTCGGGACTGGGGAGTCAAACTGTAGGCACGCAGGCTCACTCGGAAACTCAAGCAGGAGCTGACACTCCAATTTTGAGGCAGAATTTTTCCTTAGTCTGTGGTTTTTATTAGAGCAGCCCTCGCAGACTAATATGAAACGTGTCGTGATAATATGGACCGCAGGACTGATCAAGAGCACCCACTGCTCTTGCCACTGTTTGGGATCCATAGTTTCCTAAATGATTGGAGCTTGGCACCGTGAAACCTCTGGGGGAAGCTCCTGACACTTGACAGCACAGCCTGTGGGAGGTAGAGGAGAAACAGCGACGGGCGCATGGGCGGCTCAGCTGGTTGAGCCTCCGACTTTGGCTCAGGTCATGATCTCATGGCTCGGGGTTTGAGCCCTGTCTCCGGCTCTGTGCTGACAGCTCAGAGCCTGGAGCCTGCTTCGGATTCTGTGTCTCCCCCTCTCTCTGCCCCCTCCCATGCTCATGCTCTCTCTCTCTCTGTTTCTCAATAATAAATGTCAAAAAATTTTTTTAAAAAAGAAAAAAGAGAGACAGCAAGATGTGAGAATGACACAAGGCTTCAAGAGAGAGACTGAACCCCAACTCTGCCATGTGTCAGCTGTGTGATTCATCTCTGAGCCTCAGCCATATTTATTGCCTATGACTTAGAAGTGGTGTATTGGCCCAAAAAGTGACTAGAAAAGCATGCCACATCCTTCGTTCGTGTCCAGTGGCCAGCGCAAGGCAGCTGGCGGCCAGGACCACGTTCCCTGGCCCTCTACATCCAGAATGACGTTCTCACCAACCCAATGGTAAATGGAAGGAATACAAGACTTCTGTCATTTTAAAGAAATACAAGCAGCCTCTTCTACCAGCTGGAAGCTGAGGACTCTGGGCCCTCGGGGCGGCAGCACAAGAGGGAAAGGGCCTAGGTCTTTGATTCAACCCTGTGGAGACCAGCCAGCCACACCACAGGGACACACATGTTGAACTGTTACCCAAGCAAGAAACAGCTGTGGTAGGAAGCCATGGACATTTGGGGGTTTTCTTGTTCCAGCAACCAGAGCTGACAACTAACAATACCTTCCCAATTTCAAAGAAAACACTGAAGTACAGAAAGGTACAGTGTAAATACAGCAGTCGTTCCAAGGGCCCATCACATTCATCAAACACATGAATTGAGTCCCAGTCCCGTCATGGTCACTGGAGACAGTGCCTCAACGACAGTGATAAAAGCAGCTAATATTTAGTAGGTGCCTGTCTAAGCCGACACTGTTTTGTGTACTTTGCCTGCACTAGACTAACGATTCCTCTGAACAGGCCTGCCTGGAAGGTCAGCGTTGTTACTTCATGTCCATTTTACAACCACAGCAACATACTGAAAGGCCACACAGCCCTAAATAGCGAAGCCAGATTCGGGGCCTCTCCAACCGCCTCCTGATCCTGTGTCTTCTTAGCCCTCTTCCTCTCCTGTCCTCCTGAGATGGAGGGGGAGACCTGGGGAGACGCTCAGCCCTCTTTCGCTGCTCTCTTTCCCCACTTCCTGGCTGACCTGAAATATGGTCAAATGAGTCTAACAGATAAGGTAAGGAGCCCCATCAGGGAGATAAGAGAGAAGGGGGTGAGGGACAGAGAGAGGGAGGGAGAGAGAAAATCCCAGGCTGGCTCCCTACTGTTAGCTGGGAGTCTGATAATGGGGCTTGAACTTAACAAACTGTGAGATTGTAAGGATGCAGGTCTGAAACTGACTCCATGAAACAATAGAAGGGCACACATTGCCCAAGGCAAAAGGGACCACCCTTGTAACATTCTAAGGGCAGGCCTAAAGATGGAGGCTAAGACTAGTCACGCCCTACGTGAGGGTCCTGGGCCCACTCTGTGATTGGTCAATACTCTAAATGTTGTGATTGGTTCCCGCCAAAAGTAAATACTCTAGGCAATGTGAATGGTTAAACCTGCTGTCAATAATATTGTATAATAATGATTGGATCACTGTATTTCCTGTAACTCCCCCTTCCCAAACTCATAAAAGGCCCTACCCTGCCTTTGTTCGGGGCTCACTCCACGTGGATCCAGTAAGTCTGTGAGCCTGAGTTTAGGCTGGCTGGGCCTAAATTCGTAATAAAGCCCTTTGCTTTTGCATGCGTGATTTGGTCTCCCAGGTAATCTCTGGTTTTAGGGGGCGATATTAAAATCTGGGTACAACAAGATCATGACTTGAACCGAAATCAAGAGTTGGATGCTCAACGACTGAGCCACTGGGTTCAGTTTTGGACTTGGCTAAGGAATCTTTCTGCCTAGCAATGTATTTTCAGACAAGACACATTACCCCTTTCTTCCCATGCCATCACAGTCCCCGCACCTTAGACAAGGCACACCACAGGAGCTCAGGTTCTTCCTCCTGCATTAAACGATGGAATCAATACAAAGGATGTATTCTCCAGTAAGATTAAATGGGCTAACAGTGGCTTCTCTTCTGTTCCACCCACCCTAGATCTCAGAGTCTAGCCCTCCAGCTAAAAAGGAAAAAAAAAATCTAAAAATAGGGGCTTTTGAGTTCAGACTTGATCCTTTAATTTTTTTTAATGTTTTTTATTTATTTTTGAGAGAGAGCGAGAGAGCGAGAGAGCGTGAGCAGGGGAGGGGCAGAGAGAGAGAGAGAGGGAGACACAGAATCCAAAGCAGGCTCCAGACTCTGAGCTGTCAGCACAGAGCCCTAAGCAGGTCTCCAACCCATGAACCGTGAGATCGTGACCTGAGCCAAAGTCAGATGCTCAACCGACTGAGCCACCCAGGCGCCCCAGTTCAGACTTAATCCTAATGATGATCTTTCAAAACCTCAGGAGAGCCGAAATATAAGAGTATTAACAACGAAGCCATTTTCTCTTATGTTTCTCTTATGTTCCAACAGCCACAATAGCCTAAGGTCCAAGTTCTAGAGCATATGACCCCCACTATTACAGCATAAAAAGTGGGTCAAGTAATCCAAATGCTGTCTTGAGAGTGTGAGAATTCCCGAAACAATTGCTGCAAATAAGAACCAGGTAATAACATCAACCCACTGGGGTCTTTTGTATCTGCACAAAAGCCAGGAGAGTGAAATCACCTTTCAAGATGGCGAGGAGGCAGAGTCAGCATGGAAAAAAAAACCTTAACTTGTGGGAAGCTGTACATAAAGAAGGTGCAATGCCAGTCCTGGCTAAAGGGACTTATGGAATACCGTAGTCCCCCAGGATCCTCATCTGTAGTTTTGCTTTCTGTGGTTTTAGGCACCCATAGAAGCAGTGGGTCTGAAATGCCCAAGATTTCAATATCACCCCAAAACCAGAAACCACCAGGGAGACCGAGTCACGCATGTAAAAGCAAAGGGCGGTTTTATTACGGCCTAGGCTCGCCGGGCCTAAGTTCGGTCTCACAGCCTTCACCAACGCAGTGGATCCGTACTGAGAGCCCCGAGCAAGGGCTGAGTAGGGTTTCTACGGGGTTTGGGAGGGGGAGTTACAGGAAATTGTGACATCCAATCATTATTGTATGACAGCATTGGCAGTAACTCTAACCACACACATTGTCCAGGGTGTTTGTTACTTTTGGCGGGACCCAATTACAACATTTAGGGTATTTTTGAAATCAACCAATTACAGAGTGAGTTCAGGGTCTTGTTTGGTGACTATGGGGTTAACTTTAACATTAGGTAGCAGGGTCCTATCTAAAGTTCCCATCTGCAGGTTTCACCCTTAGGAATGTGGGGAGAGGTAGCTGGGCTTTCCTGATTGGATACCGCAAAGTGATGTATAACCGCCTAATGGTTCCGGAGCGACTGACCCTTAAACCTTCTAGCTTAGAGGGGGACCTCTGTCATGGAATCTGTTAGGTCAGACTTTGTCCTTACATGTCCTCCTTCTGAGGCACCTTCAGAGGGTCAATAGTCTAACGCTACAGCACAAAACCTCCATCGTTCCCTGACTTACCTCATCACGTGTATTTTATCATCTCACATCATCACAAGAAGGGTGAGAACTGTATAATTAGATAACTTGAGGGGTGCCTGGGTGGCTTGGTCGGCTGGGCGTCCAACTTTGGCTCATGATCTCACAGTTCGTGAGTTTGAGCCTTGCATCAGGCTCTCTGCTGTTAGCACAGAGCCTGCTTCAGATTCTGTTCCTCCCCCGCTCATGCTCGCTCTCTCCCTCTCCTCTCAAAAAATAAACGTTAAAAAAAGATATTTTGAGAGAGAGACCACACTCACATAACTTTTATTACACTATATTGCTAAAATTGCTCTAGTTATAGTTTTTAATCCCTTAGGGTATCTAATTTATAAATTAAACTTTATGTAGACATGTATGTCTATGGAAAAAAGCAATGCATATATAGGGTTTGTACGATCTGCGGTTTCAGGCATCCTCTAAGGGTCTTGGAACATATCCCTGTGGATAAGGGAGGATGACTGGGTTCCTCTTCAACTCGAACAAATAAACACCAGGGAAACATATTTGGGACAGCGTAGCTCATCACCCTGGGGCCGGGGTAGTGGAAGCTGGAGGACAACACAGTGGGTCATTGTCAGCAAACGCTGCAGCCAACCTCTTCCCAGAAAACCCTGGGGCTTCAGTGCTAACAGGTCTTTGAAACTAACAACAACATTGTTTGTAATCCTCTGAGCCAGAGCCGCTGCAAACCAGATAATGAAGTGCGACTTGGGGAATTCATTTTAATGGTTCACCCACTGAGTACAGAAGGCAGAGGCAGTTTCGACTCTCAGGCCAGTGTCTGCATTTCAAAAAGCTTTTAATGCTCACTCAGCAGGAGTTGATAAAGAAGACAGTTTGCTGAACATTAAAGCTCAGCAGCGCACCTAACGGATAGCAGAAGACAATGTGATTCTCGATAATCAGCTGTTCTCCACATTCGTTCATTTATCACTCTACCCCACCTGCCTCCTGGAAGGGTCTGGAGTGTCTGTTCACATGCCATCATTGTAAATGCAGATTACAGGACTGTGGAGATTTGGCATTAAGTAAAAAGTTATTGATAATTGCTGTATTTGTTACCTTTTAAAGACAATTACTCTTCTTAATCAGTTAATGAACTTGGCATTTATTCGGATTCATTTTTCTTCTAGCTGTAATTTATAGGAGAGATAACTCCGTGAAACTCATCTGAGGAGCTAATTTTATATTTCCCTCTGTAATTCATTGTAATTAATAGGTTTCCCCCTTTTGTACTGAAGATCCAATACTCTATTGCTGGCTCTAGCCCTAATGTGGGGCTCGAACTCATGACCCCAAGATCAAGAATCTCATGCTCCACCGACTGCGCCAGCCAGGCGCCTCTTACCAAAACAATTTTTAAGGGAGTAAAAGGTAACTGTAAACGTACATTATAGGTTGATGTAAAACACATTATTACCTTACGGGTGTTAAGGATAATGAATATAGCTTGAGTTCCAAATATATGAAATAGGTTTTAACTCAAAAAGTGAGGAGGACTGTGGGGTAAAGGATGGATTTTAGGCCAGAAGTTGATGCTGTGGTGTTTCTCTTTTAAAACTTTCTTTTGAGGTACCTGGGTGGCTCAGTTGGTTAAGAGTCTGACTTCAGCTCAGGTCATGATCTCGTGGTCCGTGAGTTCGAGACCCGCGTCAGGCTCTGTGCTGACAGCTCAGAGCCTGTAGCCTGCTTCAGATTCTGTGTCTCCCTCTCTCTCTGCCCCTCTCTTGCTCGCACTCTGTCTGTCTCAAAAATAAATAAACATTAAAAAAACAACAACAACAACCTTTCCCTTGTTATGATTGTGATGCCAGACAAGGCTACAGGACCCAAGGAAATACTATGAACAACTGAAAAACATGAACACTTGGTTTCTGAACAGCAAGAAGTGCAAACACCTTGAAAAACCAAATTGTGTCCTGGTTGGCAATGTGGTTTTTTTTTTAAATTTTTTAAAAGTTTGTTCATTTTTTAAATTTTTTAAATGTTTAATTTATTTTTGAGAGAGAGAGAGAGAGAGAGAGAGAGAGAGAGAGAGAGAGAGTGAGCACGATGGGCAGGGGAGGGTCAGATAGAGGGGAGACACAGAATCCAAAGACAGGCTTTGAGCTAGCTGTCAGCATAGAGCCTGACACGGGGTTCGAACTCATGAACTGTGAGACAGTGACCTGAGCTGAAGCCAGACGCTTAACTGACTGAGGCACCCAGGCATCCAAGTTTATTCATTTTTGAGAGACAGAGAGAGATGGAGCGTGAGTGGTGGAGGGGCAGAGAGAAAGGGAGACACAGACTGGGAAGCAGGCTCCAGGCTCTGAGCTGTCAGCACAGAACCCGATGCAGGGCTCGAACCTATGAACCATGAGATCATGACCTGAACTGAAGTTGGATGCTTAACCGACTGAGCCCCCCAGGTGCCCTTGGCAATGTGTTTCTTAACACACAGAAGTGGCTAGGAGCTTCTCAGAATGCTCTCACGTTCAACTTTTGGAGCAAAAGAACTATCCAAAGGTCTCTGATGAGTCCTGTTTACCAACAATATACCATAATGGGGCCAGAAACATTTTTGAGGAATGAGATTTAAACCCTGTCCAAAATAATGTCCCCGGTACAAAATCCTTTGTGGAAAAAGGCGAGGAATGAATACAATAAATATATCCTAATAATCTTTTTCAATACACAAAAATCAAAACCCAAAAATCAAGAGGTCTGGCTGGAGTCCTGTGTGAGGGGTGGGTTGTCCACATCCATCTATTTTTGCTCCCTTCCCACTAAAACCAGAATACGGGGGTTTCCACAACAAGAGCACAGGAGATGAATCCTTCATCTTGAAGAGAATAGGAGAGGAGACAACACACAAAAACCTGGAAGCAGATGGACAAGTCTGACTTGCAGACAGCCCAACCCTGAGCTGGCAGTGGAGAAAGTCGAGAAGCAATCTTTATCTTTATACCACAGATTTCTCAAAAGCTAGGGAACTGGAAAGTCCAGTATCTCCTGAAATGGGGAGAGAGAGTGGCTAAACTATGGAGGATTGGGTAAAAGATGCTTGGGAAGAGTTAAATAGGGACTTTTCCAAATATGCTAGGGCAACTGCCCCTTCCTGACCCTGGCAGTAATCTGAAAGTTAATTTCTCAGTAAAGTAAGGGGAGGAAAAGAATTGTCTTTCTTTTCTTTTTCTTCTTTCTTCTTCTTCTTCTTCTTTTTTTTTTTTTAAAGCTTATTTACTTATTTTGAGCAGGAGGGCAGAGAGAGAGATAGAGAATCCCAAGCAAGCTCTGTGCAGAGCCCGACACAGGGCTCAAACTCCCGAACTGTTGAGATCATGACCTGAGGTGAAATCAAGAGTCAGCTGCTTAACTGACTGAGGCACCCAGGCGCCCTCCAAAAAAGGCACATGCAAAGGTTCAGACATGCAAAGGTTCAAATACTTTATCTGCCATGTGTGTATGCTTTCTCAGGAAGCCACTGGGGCATCCATCAAAGCAAAGAACAGACCAAGAGAAAGGACATGACACCTGGGAAACAGGGGGTCCAATACAGGGAAAGCTGAGGGGATCCCCTAGCTGGTTACCATTCAATGGTCCTAGAGAGTAAGCACTTGCCATTTAAGAAGATTCAAACATTTGTAACTGATGAAAGTGTAGGGCTCCGTATCTGTATCCATCCATGAAAACTACTGAAAGCTAAGTTTGGTAAGATTCCCAAGCACAACGTGAGTGCTTGCATTAAAGCCTGGTGCCTCTCTCTTAATATTCTGGCAATGACTTTCTGATCTTCATAGACTTTATATCAGAATGAAATATACATCTACCTGTATATTTATATACATATGTACAGAAATATATATATACTTAACAAGAGGAATTCCCAACCACACATGCATTATATGTAAGAATAGTTCTGGAAGGAATCCCAATAAGCTAGTAACAATAGCTGTCTTGGGGCAGAGATTTGGCAGGCTGGGAAGAAGGAGGAATAAAGAAGATTGTTTTACCATGTAATTTTTGTTGTTCCTTTTGAGTTTTCTATCATGTGCAGGAATTATTCAAAAATAAATTAACGAGACTAAATAGATCTAAAAAAAAGTCATGCTTGTCTCTATTAATCACTTTATTGGAAATTCTGCCAATTAGAAATCTCGAGGGCAGGATTACAAACTCACCTCCTAGGTTATCTTAGCATTTCCCACACTCTAATGCAAAAATTTTATTCTAGCTGGCTCACAAACGTAAGCGGGACGTTCAAGCCACAACTTGGATAAACAAGTTCATACAATAAACAAAAAGCATTGCCTGCCTCTGGTTCTGCCCTCAGGAGAATCTGTGAATCTGAAGGTCTGGGAGGAGTAGAGAGAGCACACAACTAGGACCCTGGCAGAAGTAGTTTTCTGTTCCTGCTCCTGTGCTTACTAATGCTGTCACCTTGCACAAGTGACAAGCCAGAGAGCCACTTTCCTCCTCTTGGATAAGAGTGATACGAGAATACAAAACTAGGACACTGATGCATGAAGGCAGCCAGTGCAGTGCCCAGCGTAAGGTGGCGGGGGAGGGGGGAGGGGGCTTTTAAAGCATCAACAGGATCCAAAGGAGTAATTTTAACAGGTGCCATGTTCTTCCTTTCTGCCATTGTTTCCTTTAACTTGGATAATAGGATCCTTCCCTGTGCCTATGGAATCTCCTTGCGGGTCTAATAGGCTTTTAAAGTTGATTTTTAACTGATTAAAATGTCCCTGGAAGGAGAGCAGAGGGAATGGGGGTGTGGCAGGAGTCCCCAGGGATGGCCCACAGTGATTCCCAACTTCACAGCAGCGTGTAGCCCTCCCTGCATGGCTGTGTGACCAGTAGTGCTGGGAAATTACCTCCCAGATCACACTGCAGGCATGCAGGTGCTTTGGTTTCTAACTTGGGCTCTCTCTCTCCCTGCCCGAGAGCTATGAAGAGTTATCACATGTTCTGGGGGAAGGTGTGTCATGACACCTTGGTGTGTCCATGAAACTATGGAAATCCCTCGTTCTCACTTGGCAAGGGAGGAGGAGAAGCCTCCCCCTGCCCACAGCCACCGGAGTAAACTCAGGGGTCCTCCAGCCCCATTCAAGGCTTCAGAGCTTCCAGCTCGCTGACATCTGACTCCAGGCTCATGAGAGGCGCTGAGCCACAATATACTCACCAAAATAAGGATGCTAACTTTGATGCGGTCAAACGACGATCTAAGCCTCAGACCTGCTCCTATCATCCCGGCAAGACCTTTCCAACAAAAAGAATGAAGCCCAAAACTGTGTGTTGCATTCAGTTCCTTCAATCTAGAAAAGCGCCCCAAAAATCACACTTTTGTTTTACTTCCATATTTTTAAAGCCTACAGGCCAGCTACTTGGTAGAATGTCCCTCAAAAAGGGTTCATCTGACACTTCATCATTAGAGTCAGGACAAGCCGCTTTGGCAAGACTATCACAGAAATAACACTGTGTCTTCTCATTGCATTTTTCTGGGTGGTGCATGATTTATGTGGCACTGGCCAGGCTTACTGAAAGGTTGGTCTTTTTCCCATTGGAACTAATAAGTACGTTGTGGGAAAATACTATGCTGAGTAGAGTATAGATACCCTCTAGGATCCACTCATGTTGTTACAAATGGAAAGATTTCATTCTTTTTTTAAATGGTTGGGTAATACTCTGGTGTGTGTATTTTGTGTGTGTGTGTGTGTGTGTGTGTGTGTGTGTGTGTGTGCGCGCCACGTTTTCTTTGTCCATTCATCTATGGATGGACCCTTGGGTTGCTTTCGTATCTTGGCTACTGTGAATAATGCTGCAATAAACATAAAGGTGGTAAGAAAGTACTTTCCTTTCAAAGTAATCTTTACACCCAACCCGGGGCTTGAACTCACAACCCTGAGATCAAGAGTCACACGCTCCACTGACTGTGTCGGCCAAAGCCCTGAGTACTTTAAACTATGTAAATATCCCAATCCTATCAGATGTTTACTGAATTCATTTTTAAATTGATAATATGGATTCCTATTGCATTCAATGATTTTTATAATTATTACTATAATTAATTACTTTAAGACTCAAAGTATCCCATATTTGTGCAGTGTAAGCCCTTTCAAGCTGCCTCCCGTGTCATTTCGAGCACGTCCTTACTTCCTGGCACAATGAAGTGCTCCAGACTCATCTTGTACTTGCCCTGCCCTCGTCTTGGAATTGGCCGTTCCCCTTTGGAGGGCTGGCTCCTGGGTTCTGAGAGAACAGTGTTCAGAAGCCAAGATATGGGCACTAGGTACGCTCATGGCTACTGAAGTCTCATGGTTCCCAACTCCTGTCAGTGAACACAAGGAATATATATATTTCTCATCTATTTACATCTGTATTTATTTCTATCATTTATCTTTCTATACAGAAAACCTTGAGTTTACACCAAGTGGTAGCTAGCCTCCAAGATAGTCGTCGATGACCCTGCCTCCTGGGATTCACGCCCTTGTCTGAAAGGCACAGACTGTAGGAAATGAAAAGAGGCTGTTGAACATCTAAAAGTCTGCTGGCAGAAAACAGGCTGAGCAAATCACATACTACTTTTCATGGAAAAGGAAGAATGCCCCAGAGGGAGGAGCCAAGAGCAAGGGACAGTCACTCCTGGGCAGGAATAGGACTGAATCCCAGGCAAAGAGCTCCCAACATTTTCTTGGCTGCATTTCAAACTGCCTTGGACCACTGCCTGCCATGTGCCTCCCATTTCCCCTTTTATGAATAGGCTATCCTATGCCTGTATCTCACCATTGTGCATTGCTGTGTGTGCTTTAAGGGATGGGAGGGGCTGATATTTTATTTCAGTTCATGAGTCAAAGAAACTGTGTTTGAAGAGCCTTATCTGCACCTGGATGGCAAGATCCCGGACTCTGAGCTGGTGTTATGCTGGAATGCGATTTGGGGAAGAAGGGTGAGCATATTTGCATGTGGGACCGACAGGAATCACTGCAGACTAGGGGGTAGACATTGGTAGGCGGCCTCCAGGATGGTCCCCATTCTTACCCCAGTGTGATTTCCATCCGTTGCCCATGCACTGTCCTTAGTGATGGCTTCTAATGAACAGGATAAGTCAGAAGTGACCCTGTGTCACTGAGACTAGGTCTTAGAATGCAATGTGGCACTGCTTTGGTTCTTAGATCACCCATGGTAGGGGGAAGCCAGCGGCTATGCTATGGCCAAGGCCACATGGTGAACAGCAGAGTCCCTGGGCTAACAGCCACATAAGTGAGCTTGAAATCTCCAATTAATCTTTGAGATGACCATGGCCCTGGCTGACACTGTGACTGCAACCTTGTGAGAAACGAGGGGCCAGGACCACCAACTAAGTGGTCAGGCATATCTGACCCATGGAAACTATAAGGTAATAAATACGTATTGTTTGAAGCAGCTAAGTTTTAAGGTAATTTTTATGCAACGACAATACCAGAAATCTTCCTCCGGCAGTGTCCCTTTCAGAGCCCTCTGTCGACAAAGCTTAACACCATGCCAGGTGGCAAATGTAGAGCCCAGGTTTATTATCAGGTTTATTATCATGGAGCAAGGTGAGGAGGGTGAATTTGGAACTGAATCAATAAGGTGATAATAATGGAGTGATTGTAAGTGAAAACGCAAGATACAAAACAGTGTGCACCGTGTGCTATCTCTTGTGGTGGAAAGGCTGGGAAATTTTGTGTGTCTTTGCTTAATTTTGCACAATGTAACACTGGAATGATACATCTAGAAACTAGTGAAAATGGTTACCTATGGAGCAGCTAGGAGTGAAATAAGGCTAGAAGGAATGGAGACAGAAGCAGGATTTTCTTTTTTTTTTTTCTATAATATTTTATTGTCAAATTGTTTTCCATACAACACCCAGTAGAAGCAGGATTTTCTTAACATGCCTTTTTATGTGGTTTTGGCTTTTGAATCATGTACTTTATATGTCCCCAAATAGAATTAAATGAAAAAAGTAAAAAAAAAAAAAAAAAAAAAAAAGCCAACCCTAACCGGTTTTACCATATATCCACCATCAATCACCAAGGACCAGCTGACCTAATTTAGAGGTGGAATGGCTTCCTGAAAGTTACAGAGCCAGGTTGGGGACACTACCTTGGGAGGACAGGTTCTGTGTTAGAGTATACAGGACATAGATTGAACCAGAGTTGACTATATGATGGCATCTCCTTCGGGGTCAGAATACACAGGTGTGGAAAAGAAGGGGCAGAAGTGGGGAATGGCTCCCTCACTTTTACACCCCGAGCCCTTGCACAGAAATTTTCTCTTCTCTCCCAGCAGCTTTGAGCTCTGTGGGTGCTGGGGTCTTCCTTCCCAAGGAGGAAATGCTTCCCCCAGAGGAAAGAGAACAAAGATTCTGCTAAATTGCAAGATGAGACTTCCCCCTGGCCATCTGGGGCTCTTTATTGGCACTGAACCAACAGGAAGCAAAAGGGTTTGTTCCACTGGCTGGAGGGATGAACCCCAATTACTGAAGGGGAATTGGGTTGCTGCTACACAATAAGGCAAGATGGTCTGCAACCCAGGGCTTCTCTGGGGGTACCTCTAAGTACTTCCACACCCAACAGCAATGGTTAATGGGAAGCTATAGGGCCATAGGTCTCAAATGCAGCCTAACAATCAATTTCGAAAATGAGGACTGCGGTTAGCTTGGTACATGTTCTCTTTCCTTGTCATCTGTAGGTGTTTGTTTGCCTATGCTATTTCCATCTTCACTCTCCTCCTCATTTTTCCCCATTTTATTTACACGTTTTTTAGAGGTGAATGTTACAATTCTGCCTTTAGGTCACAGAATTTTCAGTGAAGCTTTGACTATTGGAGGGTCATTACGATGGCCCACAATGGATATGAGAACCGTTTCTACCATGCAGCTCCTGATTCTGGGGAGAAGGTGAGAAACTTGACTTTTCTGAAGTGTGGTTGTATCTTAATAGGTGGAAACACAGAGCTGTTTTGCTGTAGAGAAGTCCAAATGTGTATAGGAGGGTGCACATGGCAGGCTGAGTAGCTAAAGGGGGTGAACCATAGGAGTTACTGATTTCTGGGGCACCTGGATGGCTCAGTCAGTTAAGCACCCAGCTTTGGCTCAGGTCATGATCTCATGGTTTGTGGGTTCGAGCCCTGTGTCAGGCTCTGTGCTGACAGCTCAGAGTCTGGAGCCTGCTTCTGATTCTATGTTTCCCTCTCTCTCTGACCCTCCCCTGCTCTCACTGTCTCTCTCTGTCTCTCAAAAATAAATAAAAAGCATTAAAGAAAAAAAATTATTCTGATTTCTTCTCCATCAGCTCCAAATCTGTGCAGCTCCTTAGTCTGTGACGGTGGAGCTTGTCCTTAGCAGCAGAGGACACTGGAGTGAGGGAGCTGTGGGAGGAAGGGGCGATGCGGGGCTCGAATCAGGAACTGGGGAGATTGTGACCTGAGCTGAAATCAAGAGTCGGTCGCTTAACTGAGCCACCCAGACACCCCTAAAATATGAACTTTAAAGTAAATCTTCTAACTCCACATTTTTAAAAAGGAGTAGTTACATCCTTATGTTAAATTGTGTTAATAAAGGACGTGGAATGTATTTCAATTTGCTCGACTCTAGTTTTTTGTTTCTGATTGTTTTAATCTTTTCCTCACATATATTTTGGTTATTTTTGTCATTTATCCCAGGCATTAAAAAAATTATCCTGAAAGTGTGGTATTTTGCCCCCAGTTTCAAGTATATATGTGGCTATTGATCCTATATGTTAGTTTTATATCCAATCATCTGCTAACTTTCCATATTGTTTATGGTTTCTTCTTGATTTTTTGTTGTCCAGATATGCTATTATATCACCTGTAAATAGAATTGAATTACCTCTTCTTTTCCAATTCTCATGCCTCCAACTATATTTGATTATGTTGGCTAAAACCTTTATGACAACATTAAACATAAATAAAGACAGTGATTATCCATGTTCTTGCCCTGATTTTCACAGAATCCATTCACTGTTTCTGTATTAAATTACGTGCTGGCTTTTGGATAGAGATACATACATTTTGTCAAGCTAACCAAGTATCCATTTAGTACGTGCCTTACATAGCAGGAATGGGTCTAGATTTTGTTGAAGGCTTTTTTGGCAACTGTGGATGTGATACAGTTTTTTGTAAATGTTTATGTATATTTTTTGAAAGAGAGAAAATTAGCATGGTAAAGGCAGAGACAGGGAGATACAGAGTCCAAAGCAAGCTCCAGGCTCTGAGCTGTCAGCATATAGCCCAATGTGGGGCTCGAACCCACGAACTGCGAGATCATGAGCCAAAGTCAGATGCCCAACTGACTGAGCCACCCAGGCACCCTAGGTGATATGACTTTTTAAATTATCATTTCAATTAAAATGATAGATTCCATTAGTGAATTTCCTGATGTCAAACCATCCTTGCATTCCTGAAATAAACCCCTACTTGGTCATGAAGTATATTAGCTTACATTTAATATGTCATTGGAGTTTGCCATTATTTCACTCACAATTTTTCATTGATGGTCTTATATTTATGCAAATTTTCTCAGGTTCACACAACATTGCTAGAGTAACTTCTTAAAACAGAATTTGGAAGTTTTCCTGCTATAATCTGAAATAGTTCATGTAGCACTGAAATCATCTGATATTTGAAGGTTTGGAAGAATTTCCCTATGAAACCTTATGGACCTGGGAGGTTGTTGCTTTTTCTATTTCTCTTAGGGAAATTTGTCTGCCTTAGACTGTTCTCTCTCCTGAGGTTGGTTTTGGCTATTATTAATTTTATCTGGGGTTTTCACATGTATTTGCATAGGGTTGTTCAAAGTAGCATCATATTGGGGTGCCTGGGTGGCTCAGTTGGTTAAGCGTCTGGATTCAGCTTGGGTCATGATCTCACAGTTCATGGGTTCGAGCCCTGTATCAGGTTCTGTGCTGACAGCTAGCTCAGAGCCTGGAGCCTGCTTCAGATTCTGTGTCTCCCTCTCACTCTGACCCTCCCCTGCTCACGCGGTCTCTCTCTGTCTCTCAAAACAAACAAACAAACAAACAAACAAACAAACCTGCCCCCACACACAAAGTAGCATCATATTAAAAAATGTCCTTCATGTCATAAAAACCATTTGATCATTTCAATAGAGGCAGAAAAAGCATTTGATGAAGTACAATATTGATTCATGCTTTTTAAAAAACCCTCAACAAAGTAGGCTTAGAGGGAACATACCTCAACATTGAAAAGGCTTTATGTGAAAAGCCCACAACTAACATCATCCTCAAAGATGAAAACCAACACCAACAACTGAGAGCTTTCCCCTAAGGTCAGGACCAGGTCAAGGATGTCCACTTTCACCACGTTTATTCAGCATCGTACCGGAAGTCTTAGCCACAGCAACAGCAAGCAGACAAGGAAAAGGAATAAAAGGCATCCAGATTGGTAAGGAAGAAGTAACATTTTCACTATTTGCAGATGATATGACACTTATATAGAAAACCCTAAAGACTCCACCAAAAAACAACTAGAACTGAAAAATGAATTCAGTAAGTTTTCAGGATACAAAACCAATATACAGAAATCCACTACATTTATATACACTAATAATGAAGCAGCAGAAAGAGAAATTAAGAAAACAAGCCCACTTACAATTGCACCAAAAATAATAAAATGATTAGACAGAAACTTGACCAAAGAAATGAAAGATCTGTACTCTAAAAACTAGAAAACACTGATGAAAGAAACTGAAGACAACACAAATGGAAAGACATTCTATGCTCATGGATTAGAAGAACACATATTGTTAGGATGTCCATAGTACCCAAAGCAATCTATAGATTTAATGCAATCTGTATCAAAATGCCAACAGCATTTTTTTCACAGAACTAGAAAAACCAATCTTAAAATGTGTATGGAGCCATAAAAGACCCCATATGGCCAAAGTAACTTGAAGAAGAAAAATAAAACCTGAGATATCACAAGTCCAGATTTCAAGTTATACCACAAAACTGAAGTAATCCAAACCATATGTTAGTGGCACAAAAATAGACACATAGGTCAGTGGAACAGAATAGAAAGCCCCCCAAAATACCTATGGTTATATGGTCAATTGACTTCGACAAAGGAGGCAAGAATATCCAATAGGAAAAAGACAGTTTCTTCAACAAATGGTGCTGGGAAAACTGGGCAGCTACGTGCAGAAGAGTGAAACTGGACCATATGCAATATGTGTACACCACATGCAAAGATAAACTCAAAATGGATTAAGGACCAAAATGTGAGACTGAAATGTGAGAGCTGAAACCATCAAAATCCTAGAAAAGAGCCCAGGCAGTAATGTCTATGATATTGGGCATAACAACATCTTTCTAGATATGTCTCCCGAGGCAAGGAAAACTAAAGCAAAAACAACAACAACAACAAGTCACAAAACCAAACAAACAAAAACCAAAACTATTGGGACTACATCAAAATAAAAAGCTTCTGCATGGCGAAGGAAACAATCAACAAAACTAAAAGACAACCTACTGAATGGGAGAAGCTATTTGCAAATAATATATCCCATAAAGGGATCTCCCATATACAAAATATATTAAGAACTTATATAATCAACACCAAAAAACCCAAATAGTCCAACTAAAAAAAATGGGCAAAAGACATGAATATTTATCGAAAGAAAACATCCAGATGGCCAACAGACACACGCAAAGATGCTCATCATCACTCATCATCAGGGAAATGCAAATCAAAACCACAATGAGATACCACCTCACACCTGTCAGAATGGCTAAAATAAAAAACTCAAGAAGCAACAAGTGTTGGCAAAGATGTGGAGAAAAAGGAACTGCCATGCATTGTTGGTGGAAATGCAAGGTGGTGCAGCCACTGTGGAAAAAAATTAAAACTAGAACTACTTTACAATCCAGCAATCTTACTACTGGGTATTTACCCAAAGAATATGAAAACACTAATGTGTCTCTGTGTTTGTTGCAGCATTATTTACAATAGTCAAATTACGGAAAGAGGCCAAATGTCCACTGATTCATGAATGGATAAAGAACATGTGTCATGTATATATAATGGAATATTATTCAGCCATAAAGAGGATGAAAGCTTGTCATTTGCAACGAGAGAGGGATCTAGAGAGTATAATGTTAAGTGAAATAAGTCAGAAAAAGACAAATACCATATTATTTCACTCATGTGTAGAATTTAAAGAACAAAACAAATGAGCAGAGGAGAACAAAATAAGAAACAGACTATTAACTATAGAGTAGAAACTGATGGTTATCCAAGGGGAGGTGGGTGGCATTTTTCTCTGTTTTCAGGATATGAAGTTCGGTATCTATCCGGAGGAAACTTTTATCTTTGTCCTCTTAACTTGCCTTGGATTTAGAGAGGTGTGTTAACTTACTATTAATATGTTTTTTATTTATTCTTGGATCTCCTACGGTTCTTGCTCTTTGCAGATTGCTGTTGTATTATTTGATGCATAGATACTCTTAACTATCATGTATTCATGGGGAATTGTAGCTTTTAGCATTAAGTCGCTTCATCTCATTTATTGTTTTTAAGGTTGAATTCCACCTTGTCAGATATCCAGGTTGTAATTTCTCTCACCTGTCATTTTTGGTTTGCGTTTGCATGTGCATGTCCATTTCTTCATGTTTCGTTTTTCTGAATTTTTATGTTAGGTGTGCCGAGTGTGTTGGCATAGAGTTGGTTGGGTCTTCTTGCTCTGTGATCTGGGATAGACAGAATACAGTAGTGTTCCATATCCTTACCTTGACTTACATGAAAGGAAGGGTATACTTTTCAGTCCTTTGACCTTGGGACTGGGCAGGGACTTGATACGGTCAACTGGATTTTAGTGGGCATGGCATGAGGCAAGTTTGGAAATGTTTGCATGGTTGGGATTGACTTTCAGTACTCTCTCCTTGTGCCATGACCAGGACATGCCTCAACTAGGCACTGGTCCAAGCAGAAGGAGAGACACACGAAGCAGACCTAGACCCGACCTGAAGCCCAGAGCCGAGCCCAGGGTAGGTCAGAGGGACTCTAATCAGTCTGCAGATGCTCGGGCGAGGAATAAATATTTATTGTTTAATGCTGCTGATTTTGGGGTTGTTTGCCCCAGAGAATTATTATGGCAATAGCTGAGTGGCACAGAGGCCAATCTTAAAATCTTCTCATTGGGGTTCTAAGCATATTTACATTCTCGATTCAAGTGATCCATTTGGTACTTGTCCCGTGCTCTTTATGTCTCACAGTTTCTGGGTGTATAATGTTACCCTCACTGTGCATCCTTCCCAGGAAGACCTAGTCTCTTCTCTCTCGCCCCACCTTTTTTGCTTTGTTTTGTGTCTGTATTTAGGAAGGCTCGCATTTTTGTTCTAGAGGTTATCCTTACAACAGCACCTTCAAGTAATGTTCTTAGTTCCCCTTTTTCCTACTTAGCCTTTTACTCTTTGGCTTCATCAGGTTTCAATGACATCATCTAACTCTCATGCTTTAACAAAACAGCGGTGCATTCCTTATTCTACTCTTTCTTCTCCCTCCCTTCTCTCAATTAAAACGTGCTGTTTCTACTTGTCTTGGCACGTCCCATGGTGTGGCATTCTTCCATCCTTATCCATTAGATTTTAGTCCTAGATCTACATTTAAGTAAATCACCATCAGTCCTTTTGCCCAAATTTGTCAAATTTCTTGGTTGGATGATTTGTCCAAAAACATCCCTCCCGAAAGGACTCATAAGTAGCATATTCACTCTTGTATGTTCAAAACCAGTTTGAAGCTATTTGTCTATACCCTGGAAACCTGAAAGCCAGGCTGGCTGGGCACCAAATCCTTGCCTCATGCCTTTTCTTTAGTCTCTTTAAAATGTTGGACCTCTGTTAATCTTGACTTACATGCTATTTTAAGGAACCTACAACCAATATGATTTGCCTTTCTTTGTATCTGACCTGATTTTATTGCTTGCAGGTCCAGCGAATTTCTTATCTTTGAAATTCACTAATTTTTCCCAGGATATGTCTGTCAGTATTGATACCTCTGGGTCTGCTTTTTCCCAAGGACATAGTGGAATCTTTCCGGATGAAAGCTTGACTCTTTATTACAGGACCTCTTCTTTAGAGTGTTACATCTTAGTTCTATTTCATTATTTTGTTTCTCTTCTTTCAGGACTTCTCTTATATAAGTGTGAACCACTGTGGGTTTTTTTTTTTCTTTCCATTTGTTACATTTAGGCTTCCTCTCTGATCGCTAATGCCTCCTACAGTTTCATTTTCTTGGGTCCTTTTATTTCGTCCTCTGAGTCTGTTTCCATACTTTCTGTTGTATCTGTTCTCCTTTGGGCACATGAGAGACTTTTGTGTTTTTCTTCAGTTTTCTCCCTGCCTTCAGGGAGCTCCCATTGCACAAGGTAGTTGTCCATTTTTTTCTGAGCTCGGAGGGCTATGATCCGTGGCCCTCCTTCATATGATGCTGCTTGTTCATACATAATCAGTGATGGGGATGCAGTTATAATTTCCCCCTGCTTTTGGCTTTTTACCTGGATTGCATGTATTGTGTATTTTTATTTGCTAAACAGTTTTCCCAGTTTTCTTCTGAAAGTTCTTTGTATGAATGCTCTAGGCATTTGAACTGCATTTCCTTTAATTTTAATTTCCTTTTTTTAAAGTCTGTCTTCTGATTCTTTGACAGCATCTTGTTTGAAGAGGGAACTTTAGTTCCTTCTTTCCCTTCACTGCCAAGCCTCCAAGGGAAATCTACTTCCAAGGTGCCCTTTCTTCTCCAGCAGGTGTCTTCTGTCCTCTTTAGTCCCACAACTTTCTGTATCTTTTCCTTTAGACTCCACCAGGTCTCAGTTCCTCCCTCAGCATTTCTCCAAGCAGGATGGGTCTCTCTCCTGACAGGCACAAGCCCTGGTATGACCTGTTTCTACTGCTCTGAGGACGGTACATCTTCTCTTTTCCATGCAGTCTTTGCGTGGATCTATATATTTTGGTTTGGGGCTCCATGTCAGCTCTGCTAGTTGAAGATGTTTATTTTCCTACTGACCTCTCATCGAAAAGTGTGGTTTTCACTCTTTCCTGGTAAACTTTAGGTCTGAGCTACAAGTCACTTTATTTGTTCTTTCCCCTGAACAGTTTTTAAAGGATGTGGGGGAGAAATTCCAAGCATGGTGGCCAGGATTGCCCCCTGGCGTTTTTATTTTGGAATGGTTCCTTCCTTACGAACTCCATGGGAGATGAGAAGTTAACACTGGCCCCAATGGAGGTTGGAGTGGATCACGGTTGTGAATCATAGGAAGGGAAGAAAAGAGTCCCGTAGAAATGCCTTAACAGTCACAAAGCCGCACATTAGAAATGGGGGAGGGGAGATCAGCCTTCATGACATACCAAGAAGTCAAGCCAAGAAGTCTTTCTTACAGCCCATTCCATGCTGAGACGTGGGATGGGTTCCCTTAGCAAATGGGCACTGACTTGAATACACTGAATGGAGCAGGATCTCGGTGGACACATGGTTACCCAGAGCTACCAAAATGGTGCCGATGTTCATCCCAGGAACCCAGCACTGAAATTAGATTCAGGGGTCTGACCCGGCTCTCAACTCCCTACCATTTTCACCAGAAGGCACTCACCAACTCCACTCGGAAACTATTATTTCCTTCTGTTTGTTCCTTGTTCACCAAAATAACACTATCTGTCTATCAAGTACATCATGGGACATCCATACGATGGGCCATCATGCAGACGTTATAAACTGTCGAGTCTTTTGTACTAAGGGAGAAGAAAAGAATAAAATTTACACATACAAACTTGTGCTAAACTATATGCTGCAGAATGCAACTGTTCCACAGCTCAGTAATTTTAGGAAACATGGCCCAGGCTACCTATCTTTCAGAGATTTACAATGCACATCATCCTTTCAAAGGCTTTGAAAAGTCCTGTAGTAAAAAACCAGGTTAACTACGTCTAATCTGGCATGTCTTGCATGTTTGTCATGATGGGCACCAAACAACACGTTAACAAATATTTTGGGACATCCGTAGAGGATCTGAGCCAGGTAACTGAGAATATGTGTGAAGAGAAGCTAGAAAGGAAGTAGACTTAATAATTCTCACTGTTTCTGGGTGGTGGGATTGTGGGTGATGATTTCTCCCTGCTTTGTGTGAATCTATTCCTTCCAAATGCTCTAAATGTTCAAACACATTTGGTGAAGACCAAAACATAATGATGAAAAGCCCCTGGCCACTGCCTCGAGCACTCCTAGAAGTAGAGACGCAGGCCACAGGTCCCATGGCCTCTCCCAGGCACGCTGGCCCCAGGCCGCTTCCCCATGTCCCCAATCTCATTCTCAGCCACTAACTTGCATCATGCATTTCGGCACTAAATTCCTTTGGTCCTATGGGTTCATCTATTCATTCAACAAACATTTACAGCCATTCTGCTTGAGCCAAGGGTTGAGATTACAGCAGGGTTGAAGAGCACTGCCCACTGTCCTGACCTCGTGACCTCTGCCGTCACAGAACGATCACACCATGAGCACATGACTATGGGGACACATCTCATGGGGAGCACTGGCTGAACTGAAGCTCATTAGATGAAGTAGGAGCTGACTAAACAAAGACACGAGGAAAAACATCCCATCTTTGGGGAGAATGGAGAAAACACACCTGCACAGGCCCAGTGGCAGGAGGAGACACAGGTTGGCTGGGCACCTGAAAGGCTGGAGAGCCAGGGTGATGGGCCTGGATCATGCAGGCCTTGCGAAGGCCATGTTAAGGACCTTTTTCTTTATTTACTAAATATAAATTTTTTAAACATTTATTTTATTTTTGAGAGACAGAGCACGAGCAGAGGAATGGCAGAGAGAGAGGGAGACACAGAATCCGAAGCAGGCTCCAGGCTCTGAGCTGTCAGCACAGAGCCCGATGTGGGGCTCAAACTCACAAACCGTGAGTTCGTGACCTGAGCTGAAGTCGGACGCTTAATCGACTGAGCCACCCAGGAGCCCCTATTTTTTTTTAATCACAAAGTCAAGAGGAAGCCACTGACTTGGCGTTAAGCAGGCTGCCCCTTATGGAGATTCCTCTGATGCTCTGTGAAGAATGGATTTATGGCACCCATGTGGCTGGGAGACCAGTCAGGGAGCTCTTGGCCAGGTGAGAGATGTGTAGAGAAGAATCAATAGGGTTTGGTGGTAGAATGGACTTGGAAAGTCAAGGAAAAGGACAGATGTCAAGAAAAATTCTTTTTTCAAGTTCATTTATTTATTTTGAGAGAGTGAGAGAGTGGCAGAGAGAGAGAGAGAATCCCAAGCAGGCAGAGTCTGACCTGGGGCTGAATCTCATGAACCATGAGATCATGACCTGAGCTGAAAGCAAGAGTTGGATGCTTGACCGACTGAGCCACTCAGGTGCCCCAGGAGGGTGACATGCTAAGATCAGGAAGTTGTTCTGCCATGACCCCCTGCTGCCCCTTGCAGCCATCACTTTGTTTTCAGATGCACCTTGACAAGACCAGTCCTGTGCTGGTCCTCGGACACAGAGAAGTGGATCAGATGCAGCCCTTGTCCCCAAGGGGCTCATAATCTGGCGGGGGTGGGGAGAGACGACACAAACCCCCAGCGTGAGCGCTTGGAAGCACTGGCTTAGCTGTTCGCATACCTCGAGCACGTGGAGTGCAGCCCCGGGAATGGTGGCATCAGACAAACCCAGTGCTCGGGGTTTTGGGGAATTGCAGTAACCGGGTCACCCGCGGAAGCACCTCTGAGCAGCTGGGAAAAACATGGCCACCCAGCAGCGGAAATCAGAGAACAGCTTTTGATCACAATTCACTTCCCTATGAAGGATGGGCTATGGCTAATTATGGTTACTAAAATGAATCTTTTTTTGGGTCATCCAAAAATAAGATCTACAGGTTTACTTCACCTTTATGGAATGAAATGGAAACTTTAAGGTAGCATTTCCTGGAGCTGAATTTGGTTCCAGGAAGGGAGACATCATTCAAGCCAATCACGCTCTCTAGGTAAAGCAGAATTCACCTTCCCGGGTTCCTTATTTTAATTTTAATTCTTTTACTTTAAAGAGAGAGAGAGAGAGAGAGAGAGAGAGCGAGTGACCGAGCATGCAAGTAGGGAAGAGGGGCAAAGAGAAAGAGAATCCCAAGCAGACTGCACACTCAGTGTGAAGCCTGACAGAGGGCTTGATCCCCCGTCCCTGGGATCATGACCTGAGCCAAAGTCAAGGGTCAGATGCTCAACAAACTAAGCCACCCAGGCACCCCTTGCCTTCCTGGTTTTTGCACATTGCATTAACCATCATGTGGGGAAAATGGGCTGCTTTGACCTTGTGAAATAATCTCTCCTCAAGCATTTGGGGACTGGCTCCCCCCTGTCATTCCCAGTCCACCTCAACACTCCAAAGGACCTGTCTCCTCTCTAACTTAATGGAATGACTTAAATTGGCTGCACGTTGCTAGAAATTATAAATACCTTTGATGGGGCGCCTGGGTGGCTCAGTTGGTTAAGTGTCCGACTTCGGCTCAGGTCATCATCTCATGGCTTGTGGGTTCGAGCCCCTGTCAGCACAGAGCCTGGATCCTGCTTCAGATTCTGTGTCTCCTTCACTCTCTGCCCCTCCCCTACTCGAGTTCTGTCTTTCTCTCTCTCAAAAAAAAAAAAAAAAAAAAAAAACCAAACTAAATTCCCTTGAAACCATCCATGCCGACACTGTGACGCATACCTTTATTTTAAGTCTTATAACCAGCACCTGGATGAAAGCCAGTCCCATGCCTTCCAGAAAAGCCTTTGCCCACTGCAGTCATGACAAGGATGGGGTAAGCTGCTCACCTGGAGGGCTCTCTGTGTCTGCTCGATAGGGGAACAGCTGGGCTTTTCAGAAACAGTAAAAACCGAGAGTTTTAAAGGATTTATTTGATTTCTCCACATGATCACAGCTATGGTTTTACATCAATAGAGTCTGTTACTACTCACAAACAGAATGCGTATTAAAACAAAAACACTCCTTTCCTGCCCAAAGTTACACAGCGGGTGCCCGGCCTCTGGCGAGGGACATGTCTCTTGAAGCCTTTGGTTGGTCTGCAGTCCAGACCTGATGCTAATCATTTAAAACAACTAGAAGGTGGATGACAGTTTTCAAGAGGTGATGGGTCCTGCGCAGGACCCAATGCAACTGCGGTCAGGCTAAGCTGCACCCTGCCTGGGTGAGAGGCACATGCCCCTCCTCCCGCCTGTCCCTTTTCACCACCCCCACTTCACACTGATCCATCTCGGAATCTGTTTCCTGGATTATTGTTGTTATTGGAGATACTTTACAAAATTACTCAGTTTTCAGGCAGGAAGAGTGATATTTTACAACGAAACCATAGGATGCATGCTTACCTGTAGACACACGGCTGCACAGGGAGCACGGGGTCAACACCAAGGGTCATGTTTACATATCTGCTGTCTTTTCAGCTCATTTTAAAGACAAACAAGAGGCTTCTTCTGCATGCAGCGCGTGATGGAAAAATCGCTCTACACTGGGTGACTGAAGACATATGTAAGCAAGATGTGCACATCATATTAGGATGAGCTTTATTTTTACATGGTTGTACAATTCACTCATAAACTTAAAAAAAAATACAAATACATGATTTAATCGTTGTCCCAGAAGAGATTTCTGTGATGTTACCAGCTTCCTCTACTCCTGCTCCTGTTAGGAATGACTGTTTAATTGGAACAATTTGTGTGACTTGAGAAAAATGTCACAAGTGTGTCCTGACTGTGGGGAAGGATGACACGCGCAGCCTGCGGTGTCCAGCCTCCAATCCCCGGGAGGGGGCGGGAGGCGGACAGCAGGCTGGGGTCTAAAAACGACCGTCCCCTGAGAGGGACACCAAGGGGGTGGGGGTGGGGAAAGCAACCTGTCAGCATCTCCTGTTTCCCGAACGAGCTTCTGGGCAGTGGGGCTCTGGCCTCCTTAACGGAGCAATGGACCTTCTGGAAACACTTCCCATGGTTGAGTTTGTAAATCAAACCAAGAATGACGAAGCCTCACTGAGCTGAGCCCAACGCACTGTACACAGTTGGAAACATGGGGAGAAATGAAATTTGTTCGAGAAGCCACCCCTTGCTAGATCTGGCCCTGTGGCGTCCGGACAATGCTTCCGGACACACAGATGGCAGTTTTGGAGGTAAGGGTTTTGAATGGCCTGTGGAGCACAAAGGGCGACAATGCAGAGTGCGCCCTTCCCCCCCTACCCCCCCACCTCCACCCCCATCAGCTCTGCCGTCCACTCTTTTTCATTAGCGGTCACCCATTCAGAAAGGGCAACCTTGTGCCAAATAACCTGCATCTTTTCTGGAACAACCTTGAGTTTACAGGTAGACTCTACTATTGGTACAGAGGGTGAAGGAAAGCCGACATATTTAATATGTTATCTCTTTACTTCAACTATTTGTCAACAGTAACACTGATATAGTCTGCAAATACACAATACATAGAGTGTGGCCTCACACGACTGACGCCAGGTGGCATGCAGTACGATTCGACTTCTGGTTGGAACGACATCCTTTAAACTGCAAGACAGAGAATGCCTCAGGGAGCCTGACCGTGCAGGAAAATTGAAGAATTTAGGAGCCAGTGTTAGTGGGGAGCCTCCCACCAGCCCGGTCTGGCCCCAATCAGACACACCTGTGCTTTGTATACTTGTCTCCTTTCGAGCAGATGCCCAGGAGAGAAACACGATACGATGGGAAGATAAAGGTGGGCAGGTCAAAGTCACACTTCTTCCAAAAAAAAAAAAAAAAAAAAAAAAAAAGGCTAAACTCTAGATTGCTGTATTTGCTCTCTGTGGAGATTAACAAAGTGCTTGGTTTGCAGATTTGCTGGTATGGTGGCCTCGATGATATGACAAAGGGGCGGGCGGGTGGGGAGGGAAATGGGCATGACCCCCGGCTGGCCCGCCAGGTAGGCTCCCCTCGGTCGTCCTGCCATCTGGCCACAGCGCGCCACACAGTCCACAGAGTGCGGAGCCCACAGCCCGCAGAGTCCGGCACTAGCTTCGCCCTTTCTGAAAGGGCTCTCTCCGCCGGGGCAGGGGCCGTGGGGCAGTCCTCCGGTCCCATGGCTTAGGAGCACAGCACTGGCGGCTGCAGTGGCTCGAAAGGCTGAAACTACAAAGTACGGCCCGTGGGTGACTCGGTCACAGAACCGGACGTGTACAGCGCCCGGCCCTGGGGGTGCAGATGGTGCCACCACAACATGGAAGCGACAAGAGCACAGCTGAGAGTCATGTGACGCCCGGGCAGCTAACTGGACCATGAGAAGGCAGCGGAGATTTCGCTGGGGAGGGCTGGCACTCATCTGCGGGGGGTGGGAGGGCAGGGGGCCACGGTGATGACACGGGGGTGTGCTAGCACATGGCCACATGGAATCACGATGATCGCTGCTACCACTCAGAAAACAAAACGGGAAACACATACCCCGCTCTGGGTCACACCACATGCTAGAATCAGCCTTTGGGTTCAGAGCGGTTCAAGGCAGAAACTCGCTGGGGGGGGGGGCGGGGAGTTGAGGAGGGTGCCTGTGGCAGTCGAGACAGGATGAGTTAGTTATGGTGTTGGGGAGGCGAGGATGGGGGCTGGCCGCTTTCACGTTGGAGATGAACACTTGTGCCGTGGATGGGGGCCCCCTGGGAGGCCTCTGAATGAGTGTGCATTAAATCAAATGTGTATAAAAGAAATATGGATTATGGAAATTCACAGTTATTGCAGCCATTAAAGTGTCTAAGAATCTGTGTAACCAATATCCTCAGACAACCGGTCCCTAACCAGCTGTCCTGAGTTGCTACTGTAGCATTTACTGCATTTGTATCTATTTGCTTACCTGAAATAACAGAGCAGTTTATAATACTGATTACTTATGATAGTTTTCTGTTAATAAAATAAGGATTTGTACAAAGCAATATTGGACTCTTTTAAACAGTTAGATGCTATGTTACTTGGCACAGTTAGTAACGATTTGCGTAAAGGTTTTAGCCAGTCCTGGAGGGACTTCTCTTCTTCTTATGAAAATATGGAAGTATCTGAATTTGTTCCTAGCTTTTACGTTTTTGGTTTACTCTCTCACACATTCATGTAAGATACTGTCTTCCTAGCAGGTAAGTGGAACTCCTTGTAAAGTCTATATTGCTAATTTTGTGGACTGAGACATTTCCTTTCACACACAAATACTACCTATACAGTATATATATATTTATATATTTATATATTTATATTATATAAAGTTTACTTACGTATTTTCATCAACCATATCAGGTCTACTTAATTTTTTGCCCATTGTCAATAAAAGAGCAATAAATGCAGCAAGTTTGGGGGTTTTTTTGTTTGTTTTGTTCTGTCTCTGGTTTTTGTGTCTCTTTTCTTCTTTTCCTAGGCTGAGTTTTCATATGCGTGTACAGTTAGGGAGCAGAGCTGAGGGCTGTTTTGGGGTGGGGGGCCAGTTCAACATCTATGTGGCCAGTGGCACCATTTTTGAGGTTGATGGTGGCCGAGGCCCAGCCTTTGGGTTGGCGTGGATGGAACCCAGGACACCGACGCTAAGTGAGACCAGGAGCTTTGTTCCCTGCAACATGAGCCCGTGGGCTCAGAGGGCTGCATCCAGGCTGTGGGGAGCAGAGGGGAGAGGTGGACACAGAGGTGCCCTGGGTCTGGTCTGAGGCTGGCGACCCTGGGGCACTGCCTCGGTGTGATGTGTGGTTGTTCCGGGGAAGTCTGGGACCCCGCCCAGGCTGTCTACACAATTGTGCTGATGCCGCTGGGTTTGGCCTTGCTGCTGGTGGGGGGCGGCGGGGCAGGGGGCTGCCCATGGTGGTGCGCTGCATGGCCATGCCCTGGGTGGCCCACATGGGCTGAGGGCAGCGGTGGGTGGCTGTGCACATGGGCCCCGTAGGGTGGGTGCCCCCCATGGGGGCCGTGGTGGTACTGGTGTGCGTGCTGGATGTGCTGGGGGGGGTGGTAGTGGTGGTGGTGGTGGTAGGGGGGCGGGTTCTGCTGCATGTGGCAGTACTGGGCATGGTGCCCGTGCACCTGGACCTGCGCTGGGCCCTCGGCAGGCCCCTGGTGATGGCTGACCACAGAGTGCTGCGCGTGGGGAAGGCCCGGTGGATGAGGGGGCAGCTGGGGAGGGGCTGAGGGCAGGTGGGCCTGGGGAGGGGGCTTCCCTCTCTTACTCCCAAATAAGGAGCCCAGGAGGGAGGATGAATTAGGCATAGTCTGGTGTGGGCGAGATGGACACTCTCGTGTTGATGTAGCTCTCCGGCGCATGTGAGGACTGCTAATGATGGACCCCTAAAAAGGAAATTCATAGAAATCAAAATTAAAAGATCTTAAAGTACTTATGTCAGAATGATTTCTTTTTTAAATGTAAAAAGTTCACCCACTGATTGCTAAGCCTTAGTTCAACTCTCTGGCTGCAGATGGCGGGGCTTGGTGAGGCTGTGTGGGCCCCACCTCTGCTCACGCTCCTGGGGGCCGCAGGGACCCAGGCTGGCCTTCCACTGAGAGAGGTAGGGATGGGGCAGGGGGTGAGGGGCCCTCCTGTCTGGTCAAAGCAGCAGCAGCAGCAGCAGCACAAGTGTGACTTCTGCTCTTGTCCTGATACAGAAGGTGGCCTGAGCTTTCGGATCAGAACGGTTGGCATGGGGGTGCCTGTGAGGGGCGTGTGCTGTGTGGAGGAGTAGGCTGGGCCGGTGTGCCTGAAGAAGAACCCGCACCTGCTGACACTGCGCCATCTGCTCTGCCTGGGTGGGCCCCAAGCTTTCTGGGAGGCTGGGGGTGGGGACGGGAGTGGGGGTGGGGGCTCGGGGAACCTTGTCCTGGGTGGGTGGGATTCGGGGGGCTGCCTAGGCATTTCAACTGCAGCTACCTACTGCAAACCAAACAAGGAAAAAGGAAACAAAAAGGCCTGCAAGCTGAGGTTACGATGTGAACAGTAATATAGAAATGGTTGGCAGATGAATGAAATCTCATGAAATCCACACTGAGGTTTTCTTCCTCTCACGGCCTTCCTCCCCCGAGCTAGCTAAGCAATTCCATGACGCTCTGACTGCAGACACACAGCGATAGAAACTCCAGGAAGGAAGTGATGGGGATGGCGGAGCATGGAAGTCAAGAGATGGGCAGAACCCAGCCTCCCGCCCCCCACAGTGTGGGGCAGAGGGTGCATGGGTGCCTGGCGGTGGCATATCCCGCCCAGGAGCGGTGTTGGCAGGCGGGGGCTTGGGGGGGGCGGGGGAGTGCCGGGAAGCCAGGATGTTAACCATGCTCTGGGGCCACAGGGGACGGGGTTAAGCGGGAACTAAAACACAGAATCCAGAACTGTCCCCCCCCCCCCCCCCCCGCAACGGGTCCAGCCCAAACAAGCGGTGAGAGGCATGGGCGATTCTAGGCAGAGGAAGCTGGCATGCACCGGGGCTGAGGCAGGCATGGGGGACGGGCGTGTCTGCGACCTCTGTGCAGTGGGGGAAGGGGAAGGGAGAGCAAAACGGGCAAAAAAAAAGACAACAGATATAAACCGAGGGTCGGGGAGGCAACACACGACAGCCAGCCGGACGGGGGCGCTTCCTACTTACTTCCACATTGCTCTCTAGCGATCCCGCACTGCTGCGCCGCCCGCGCTTCCCTGCCCAGAACATGCAATACCACAAGTTAGACACGGCCCCGGGCCGCCACCTGCCTGGCCCGGGCTCACCGCCGCCACCGCAGGCCCGGGGGTCAGAGGGCTGGCTCCGTGGGGAAGCCCGCGGCAGGGCAGACACGAGTTTAAGGAAAAGAAAAAAACCCAAAAAACAAAAAACGAGGGGAGTTTAAAGAAAAAAAAATTCGTTTTCAACCAGCCCCAACTTTATACCCCTTCTCTTGGACTGGCAGTCAGGTGGGGGTGGGGGGCGCGGGTGCCTCCAGGGGGGCTGGGTCGTCGGGGGGAGGGGGAGCCAGGCCCTGTGGCCCCAGCCATCTGCCAACAGGGGATGGGCCAGGGTCAGCTTCGCTGATGGCTCAAAACAAACAAAATGGGGACCTGCCCGTCCCTGACTGCGTGGATTTCATATGCATATGTATATGCATATTCATACATACATATACATCCCCCCCTTGCAGGCAGGGTGGGGTTGATGGGTGGGAGGACACTAAACTGGGTGTCCTGTCTTTTCTTCCTGGGGAGCTCAGATGTACTGGTGCCTCTGGAGCCTACCATTTGGTTTGTGCAGTGCCCTGGCCAGAGGCAGGAGATGGGGTCCAGGGCTGCTGGGAGAGTCCGAAGTGCTGCTTCCCTTCCATGGGCACCCGCCCTCCGGATGCCCTAAGTGTTCCCGCAGATGTGAGTGCTGCCTGCCCATGGCCTTTTACTACCCCACCCCCACCCTGAGCACATGGCGCACAGTAGGCACTTAACATATGCTGGCTGTGTTAGAGGAAGGCTGTGTCTTCTTGGTTCCGGAGGCCTAGGGCTCACTCTGGCCTCCACAGTCCCTTTGGAGGCCCTCTCCATGGATTCCTGTAGGATCTGAGGCTGGTGGGAATGGTGGGTGCCCAGGCTTCTGGGTCCAGTCTCTGACCAGCCTGCAGGAAGGCAGGTTGGAAGAGGGGACAGAGGAGGGGCCTCCTACCTGACATTCTGGAAACTTCCACCTGTACTGCCCTGGCCATGAGCCAAACATGGTTGTTCTTGGTCAAGCCCCGTAGCAATGCAGGACAGGCGTCCCTGAGTGCCGAGGACTCACACCCAGGCTCCCCTGCCCACTTCTGGGGTGGGGAGCTTGGCCGAGCTGCCTTCTGAGCAGAAGGCAGGCTGAGCCCAACAGCCTCAAAGATGGAAAGGCTGCAACAGGCCTCTCTGTGGCCCACACCCTGGCCTGTGCGGGGTAGAGAGTGGGTCTGTGCGTCCTTCAGGCCTCACTGTGGCGTCCGCGTGTACTGGGACAGAGCCTTGATCCTGGACATACGACAGTGGACTCGGGGATGTCCGGTCCCTTTGGTTGGCCTGCCGACCCCACACTTGAGTCCCAGCTGGGAGCTTTGCTTGACTCTGGCATGTGTGAGAGGGCCTCAGAGCTCGCTCAGGACAGGGCCACGCAGAAGACCTGGGCAAGAGTGCTCTCCACCCATTGCTGAGGACTGGAGAGAATCACATAGGACTTGGCCCTTATTCCCAGCTGGAAGAAAGACAGGGGTCACATATCCTCTTCTTTCAGCAGGTTCAAGAAGAGAGGCTGACCTTCTTCCCTTCCTGCTTTTTGTCCCAACAGAGGGGTCCAGGGACATAGAGTAGGACGAGGCTCTTTGGCTGGAGAGGCAACCACCCTTGGCACTCCTTTGATTCTTTACAACCATTCCTGCATCTGTGAAATGGGTATGCATTCCCGTCTGAGTAGGGTAGACCCAAGCATCACTCAGGATCTTGCGGCACCATGCAGAAATGCTGAAGTCAGCTCTTAGCTGTTTCTGGGGTTTGAAAGTCAGCTCTCTGGCCCCCTCTAAGCCTAGACGACCCCCCTACCTGAAAACCAGAGACAGAGTAAGGCCAGCCTGCCCCACCAGTGCCTAGCAATGTCTTCTGGCTGACATGCTTCTACCAAGGGGGCTTAGGCCAGGCCTCGAGCTAGGTTTGGGGGCTCCATACGGTATCTGACCTGAAGTGGAGCAAAACCCTTCTCCTCCTGCCCCCAAGTGGGCCAAGACTTAGGACAGTTTTAGCTTGGATGTCTCTGAGCAATGCTAAGTTTCTCAGAATCCATTTTTTCAACTTCCTGAATAAGCATGGATATGAGGTGTCCCTACAGGAGCTGTCTGCAGTCCAGTCCCAGAGGCCCTACTCACGGGCTCACTCCACAGACACCTGCTCACTACAGGCCAGTGGCCAGGTATGTGCACACAGGTGCATATCATGTGCTAATGGAGGTGAGGCATGCTGGGAAAGTGGCTCTAGCCCACGCACCCACACTGTCCTCACCTGCACGCTGTCTCCTGGTACACTCCCTCTCTCGTGGGGTCTTGCACCAGCTCCTGGTGAGCACCCCCCCACCCGGTGCCTCATCTAGAACCCGATGAAGTCCTGCCAGGCCAACAATGGCCAGGATCAGGAACTGTGTCTGGAAGGAGTTCCCAGCAGGGCTCTTCACAGCTTTTCTCTGCTTCTCAGTATCAGCACAGCTGGAGGCTGAGCAGGTGCTGCTTTGGACACCAGCTGCCGGGAGCCACCAAATCTCCCGAGAGGACTGCCCTGGTGCAGAGCATGGCAGGTCTCTTGCTGGGCCCTAGAGGAACAGGTGCAGGCGGGTCCCATGGTCTCTGGGAGACAGCCTCTCTCTGGAGACTAGTGTTGGGCAGCTTGGCTGGGAGGGGCAGGAGGGCCTCGGAGGCTTGGGGATACTGTCCCTCAGGACCTGACTGATCTGGGCCAGGCACTGAGGCCCTAGTCACATCTGTGTCCCTGGTCCACGCAGGTCCTTGATCTCAGGCCGACAGGGTTCTGGCACCATTGAAATGAGCAGGGACCCTGGAAGAAGGGAGACCACGTGGAGAGAATGGGTGGCAGGTGGGGGTCCACATCTGAGGTGTGTCCTCTCCTGGAATGGCAGTGATCACAGGCCCAGGGTAGATGCTCTCGGAGCAGGGATGTGCCAACAACCGTGCATGACCTTTCCCCGAGTGGAGAGAGGACCCCCAACCGAGGCCAGCTCTTCTGTAGGAGCCCTCTTGGTGAGGGCCATGGTGGGGAGAGTGACGGTGTCCCAGGAGAGCTGCGCCCTGACCCAGTGTGGGGCAGGGACATTCATGACTCCATTAGCTGAGGCCAGCCCCTTCCTGGATGGCTGCCTACATGGGCCCGTGTCCCTCCGGAGGACACAGGTGGCCCACTCCCAGTCTGGGGACCTGGCGGCTGCCAGGACTCAAACATGCCCTCAAGCTTCCTGGGGATACTGGGGACTCTTCACATGGGCTCCTGGGAATCCCTCGAGTCATTCTCAGCTCAGAATGCCCAAATGACCATGGCAATAGCGACAATAGAAGGAAAGCAGCTGAACCTGCTTGGCCTGGCCATATGGCTCTGTCTGACTCCCAGGAGCCACAGTACTAGGTAGGTGTGGCCCGAAGCCTTGGTTTCAACAGAGCCACTGTTCTCTGAGGGACTGGACAGGACCCCTCCACCCTCCAGCTGCTGCATCAGGGAACAGAGAGGCCAGGGCTCACCCCACTGCACAAACTCAAACAGAGGTCCTGGCTCCCAGCCCGCAGCGGCCCAGAGCTGGACTGTTAGGTACAGCTGGGTTTCACAAGCCATAGGGAAAGCCAGTGGTTCTCAACCAGTCACTTTGGCCAACTTAGGGGTGATTTTTGCCCCTGGCTCCGATGACACCTGGAAATTTCTGGAGACATTATTGTCTATTATGACTGGGGGTGGTATTCCTGGCATCTCATAAGTAGATGCTTATTAAACATCCTGCAGTGTACAGGACAGCCCCCCACCCCCACAGCACAAATTATCTGGCACAAAACGTCAATAGTGCTGGGGTTGAGAAACCCTGGGTTAACCCTCATGCTGGCAATGGATTTCTGATTTTTATTATGGGAAAAAAAACCAATGACAGGACAAACTAAGGGGAAAAAAATCCAACTCAAAAAAAGAAAAAGAAAAAGAAAAAAAGAAAACAAATTTCTGGGAAATGATTAAGCTGGGGGGAGGCGGTGCTGCTGGTGGGGCAGGTGTGGGATGGAGTCACTAGCAGGCTCTCTCAGGAGCCAGGCCCAGAGCGGGCCACGTGGTAAGGCTGGAGGCTGGGTGGGGTGGGAGAGGCCCCTGGAGGGGAGGCGGCTGATCTCGGCCTGAACAGGTCTCCGACAACCCAGGGCCTGTAGTCAGGGTCCTAGAGGCAGGACGATGCCCCACAACCTCTGTTCCATGTGGCCGGAGCCTCCTCCCAGGAGAAGCTGCCTGTGGAGACATGACTGGGGGGCTTCAGGGACTGTTACTCTGGCCCAGCCCAGGGGACCCGTCCAGGTGAGGGCTGCTCCCAGAAGTCCCCGGCCCCTGGGAAGTCTGGGAGGCTTGAGGGGTACTACTTGCTTGGGGGTTAAGAGGCTGGCAGCAAATAAACACACACAGAAACAAAGAAACAAGAACAAAAACCACACTCCTGCCAGGGCTGACATCCCAGGGACAGCTGTGGCCACTGCCTATGGGCTGGATGGGGGCCTGAGTTTCCCAGGAAGGAAGACCCCTGCAAGTGAAATGAGACCAGGGACAGCAGGAGGGGGGTGTCTCCAGATACAGTTTTGAGGGCTTCGCTCCATTTCATTCATCAGCATAAAACATAGGGACGCAGCAACACAGAGGACAAGGGACACATCCATCAGTGGGGCCTGGCTCGCTCTGTGTGATAGCAGTTTCCGGGAAATAAATACAAGAATAAATAACACCCCTAGAAGAAGAAAGGGAGAATGGGGGTAACCTCTTGGCTGTTCTGCCTTGACACCTGGGTCCTGTTTCCTCTGGCCTTTTTGGGACACCCTCTCTGTGTGGTCAGATGCTGCTACGGTCTGGGGACAGTCACGGGAAACCCCATGGCGCTCTGTCCGAGCCCTGCTGCCGCCAGCTGCCACTGCAGTCCCTTCCCGGCACACAATGCATGCCCTGGCTGCCGGGTCTGAGTCCTGCATGCGCTGGGCTAGGAAGGGGGTCCCAGCCTGGCTCTTACCCGCCTCGGAGAGGTCCCGCAAGGAGCTGCTGAGGGCGCTGCGCTTGAGGCCCTCACCACTGGCATAGCTGTCATCCAGGCAGGCTCGGCTCAGCGTCCCGTTGCCGGACTCCTTTTTGAGGCTGGAGCACTGGGACATGCTGGGCCGCACAACGCCTTTCTGCTTCTCGAGCTCCGCTGAAACAGAGGGGGCGAGTGACCCGTGAGAGAAACACAGCCTTGAGGGGGCGGCCCTAGGCCCTCTGTGCAGGCTTGGCGTCACACCCAGCTGCTGTCTGTCTGGCCTGGGCAAAAGTCAGGGCCCAGGGCTGTCTTGGGAAAGAAAGAGAAGGTCCGAATGCTGCCTTTGCAAAAGGGAGGCAGAAAGAAACTCTCAAAGGGAGGCTGGAGAGGCGCAGAGCCTTGGGGTCTGCAGGAAAGATGGCACTTTGCAGGCTTGAGGGCTGGCAAGGAGGCCCACTGGCCTGGGTCTGCAGACAAGAGATGTGTAACCCTGCCCTGCTTGGGTGGGGCCTGAAGGGCCTCTGGGGAATGGGGCTTGGAGCCAGGAGGGGAAAGATGATAATCAGCCCTGATGAAAACCATGGGATGGGTTTAGTGGGGACTCGATCAGCTAGCCGGTCACCAGCGTGGAAGATGAATGGATAATGACCACACCAAAGTGCAAGGGGATCAGCTTCGGATCTCTGGGATCTGGTCTCGTGGAGTGACTAGGGAGCCCAGCTCTCGCAGAGCATGCCATGTGGCCCCTCAGGCAGCATGGGCCTGGGCGTGCTGAAGCCCTTGCTCTTGCAGGGGGGCCTTTGCTGCCCTCCCCACGCCACCTCCTATGGCCTGGGTATGAGGGCTGCAGGGTGGCAGGGCTGTGGGAGCGCCGGGGCTGCCTGCCTTCCCTCCCCAGGGCGCCTGGGACTTACACTCTATTCTGTGCTTCTCCATCTCCTGCACTTCGGCAATGGACTCCCGTAGGTCGTCGGTGAACTTCTTCCGGTCTTGAGGGTTGGGAGCATTAAAGTTGATTAACACCTTGATGTCTGCTCCGGGGACAGCAGAGGTGAGCCGGATGCCATTGGGGTAGTCTGCAAAGGAAAAGAACCCATGGGTGCCTGAGTGCTCTCTGCAAGTTCCCTGCTGGTCAAGAAAATACTGAGAAGCCTCAGAGCCCAGGTTCTCAGCAGACACGTCCAACCAGGGAGGAAAGGTGCCCACAGGACTGACCAGAGGGACAGACAGGAAATCACCATCTCTGGACTTGGGTCTGTGTCGCTCCACCTGTAAGTCTGGGAGGATCTGGCCAATCTGAACAGAAGTTAGGGCTCCCATTCTTCCTTAGCCAGGTCATGGAGCCTGGACCTTCAATTTCAAGGTCCTTGGTCACTGCTTGATGCTCAAGAATGGCCAGGGGTGGAGTCCAGGAGTCAGAGTCAGTGTCCTGTGCTGGGTTGGGAGTCTTCTCTGGTCTCCCTGCACAATTCTGAGTGTACACTGAGCTCTGCTCTCTCACAAGTGGCCTCCAGACCCTCAGCTCCCTTGGTTGCATCATGGGCACCCCCCATCCAATGTACTCTATGCTGAGTGCAGTGTCTTTGTGGCCTGTGGCCTGCCTGGTGCCCCGGCGGGGTTCACAGGCTCTCTGGCTTTGGTACCCTGCTTGCACCTCTCTCCTCAGCAGGAATTAAGTACCAGCCACTGGGTGTTTGCAGTTCTTGGCCCAAACACCAATCCCACTTTTGCTCAGACATAGGTCAAGGCTGGGAACTCAGATGCCGAGAGGCCGGAGTGTGTCCCCTTAAATGTAGGAAGCAAACCACATGAGACAGAGCATCAGAATGAGAGAGGGGAGGGATGTGCAGTTGATGACCCCCACGTGGAAATGCAGGCCTAGCCATGCGAAACCTTCTCGGTTTTCACTTAAAGTCAAAAATATCTAAAATTTTAGTAATTTTGTTTTATTTTTTAACTAAAAATTAAAAAAATTTAATGTTTATTTATTATTAATTTTTTAAATGTTTATTCATTCCTGAAAGAGAGAGACAGAGTGCAAGCAGGGGTGGGGCAGAAAGAGAGGGGGACATATAATCTGAAGCAGGCTCCAGGCTCTGAGCTGTCAGCACAGAGCCTGATGCGGGGCTCAAACTTATGAACTGTGAGATCATGACCTGAGCTGAAGTTGGATGCTTAACCAACTGAGCCACCCAGGCACCCCAATGTTTATTTATTTTTGAGAGAGAGAGAGAGAGAGAGAGAGAGAGAGTGAGTAAGGAGGGGAAGGGCAGAAAGAGAAGGAGACATAGAATCTGAAGCAGGCTCCAGGCTTTGAGCCATCAGCACAGAGCCGGATGCAAGGCTCAAACTCAAAGACCATGAGATCATGACAGGAGCCGAAGTCAGATGCCCAACCGAGTCACCCAGGTGCCTCTAAAAAAATTTGTTTTAAATATTTATTCCTTTTTGAGAGAGAGGCAGAGTGTGAGTGGTGGAGGAGCAAAGAGAGAGGGAGACAGAAATCAAAGTAGGCTCTAGGCTCTGAGCCATTAGCACAGAGCCCAACGTGGGGTTTGAACTCATGAACTGCGAGGTCATGACCTGAGCCAAAGTCAGACGCTTAACCAACTGAGCCACCCAGGCGCCCCAAATTTTACTAAGTTTAGATATTATGTATCAGCTCAACAAAGTTTTACAAATGTGTAAACCTAATATAACATAACTGGGCTGCGACTGGCCCATGGCTATCACTGTGAGATCCCTGGCATGAAGTCATGTCCCATAGAAATGTCAGTGTTGCCTCTTGGGCTCCTGTCAGGACCTTGCATTCAGAACTAAGGACCGAGCCCTGAGAATATAAAAATGAGAAGGGTCCAGCTTCTGCCTGAGGATTCAGTGTGGTCCTTCCCTCCTTCCCACTTGCTAGAAACCAAGGCAAGGCAGGCCTCTGGCCTGGGGTGTGGCAGACAGAGCAGGAAGTGGGGAGAGAGTGAGGTCAGCATCCTGGGCTCCTCGTGAGCATGACAAGTGCCAGTTTCATTTACGACAGAGAAGTGGTAAAGAGCCCCTAATCCAAGCCCTCAGGCCCCATGGTTTGGGATGGCCCGGCCACAGGTACTTTTTCACACTGTGGATGGACAGCTGATCAGACAGTAGCTTGGCAACTCCGAGAAGATGAGGGCTTCCCTGCTATTGGACCTAGTGTGACACTCCATGACGATCCTCCCCTCAGGCCAGTGCGGAATGGGCAGGGCAGCAGGACTCACCCGTCCCCCCATCTCAGGAGGCCTGGCTCAGCCTGCTGCTCAGGGACCTCCAACAGGGATGGGACAGAGAGGGAGAGAGGTAAAGGGAAGGGCTTGGGTATTAGAGAAGGACCAGGTCAAAAGAAAGAGTCCATGGGGGTGTCAGCTCCTCCTCCAAATCCTCAGGCCCCATGGCCCACTCACACCCAGACAAGGCTCCAATAACGCCCAAGACTAAACCCTAACCGAGCACCTGCTGTGTCAGGAGCTGCTCTAAGCACTTCCTGTACGGACTCCCTTCACATATGGACTCCCCTAAGTCTCTGGGGTAGGCACTACTATCATCCCACTTTACAGATGGAGGGAACGCAGCCCGGAGACTGAGAAGTACAAGAGCTGCTTGCCGTGTTTGCACCCAGGCTCTCTGCTCAGGGCTGAGCTCCTGTCCCACAGCCCCCTGGGCGTTCCCTTCCCTCCTGTTTGCACATCACCTGCTCCCTGAATTTAAAAAATCTGACCACTGCTGAGAAGAAGTAAGGGCAAAAGTACAGGTGATCACCACCATGTTACAATGTTATCAAATCCTTCCCAGTTACTGGTGCTCCTCAGACTTCTGGCCTGCAGTGGGCTCTCACTGGTGAAGCAGGGATACGAGAGCACTCCTGGTATAGCGGCCCAGGGGCTCTGTTCTCAGGAAGCCAGGCAGAGGGGGAGGTCCCTGGGAGCACAGCACTTCCTAGTGGAGAGTTGTGTCCCCAAGGTGTGGGCTTGGCCATGTGCGGACAAGAGTGCCAGCATGCCCCCTCATGGCCAGCCGTGCAGGCCCCAGCACACACTTACACTGGTTCTCGAAGAGCAGGACCTGCATGCCATACAGGGAGAAGGACTGTCGGAAGCTGTACGTCACTGAGTTCTTCTTTTTCTGGAAGATCTTGGTCACCTGGGGGCAGTCAGAGACAGAGGCTGAGTCGCATGGCCTGCACTGCTCAGGGGCAGCTCTGGGAGCTCAGGATCCTGAACGAGGCTAATGTCAGGGCCCTCTCGGCCATGCAGAGAGCAGGAGGCCTCTGAGGCAGAGCTGGCCTGTGTGCCCTTGTGAGTCCCAGCTGTCATCCTGGCCAGTAGCAACGCCCCTGCCCCTCAGCCCTGAAGGTGCCAGGCTGGGCTCTGACACCTGGGACCCCGTCTGAGCTCTGTGACTGCCGGAAAGGTTTTGGAGGAGGAAACAGGCTCAGGAATTTGAAGTGACTTACTTGAGGTCAGGGACTCTTGACAAAAAATTGAAACCCTCAGGTCCAGATTCCAACCTCAGTAGTCAGAGAGAAGTGGCTGGTCCTCAGGCAGGTACAGGTCAGGGACAAGGGCCTTGAGCAAGAAAGCCAGTGGCATCCAGGAGAGGCAAGACCCAAGGGACAGGTTCTCCCTGTTGTCTCCAGGGGGCATCTTTATCCTCAGGGGCCAGAGCCCCTACTACCTTTTACTGGGCAAGAGCTCTGCAGTTTCCGTTTGGGGAACCCCCTCTCTGCTGCCTTCAGTCCAGCAGTCCTGGGGGTGCGCAGGGATCCAGGTATAGCCAGTGAGACAGCACCGCACCTGCCAGGCCCCTCTGAGCAACTCAGGTGTGGGCACGGGAAGCACTGACACCTCTGTTTGGACTCTTAAGAACAGACCGCCCTGGCGGCTGGGGGCGCAGGGAGGGGGAAGGATGGAGCCTGCAGCTGTCAAGACTGACTTTCCCTTCTTGGACAGAAGCTGCCTGGGAAGGGAACCCACGCAGTGGAAAGATGGAGAGCCCGATAAAGGAGACCTGCGGACACTGCTTGAGCCTCTAGAAATAGTTGGGGCTGAAGCCCCACTTTTCCATAAGCCGACAAAGCGCTGTTTTCATTGGCAGCGCTGGGGGTTAGACTCAGCCTCTTGGAACCCACGAGCACGGGGCTAACTCCACCCCGTCACCCCCACCCCACGCACATGCAGGCACACAAGGCCAGCTGGGAGACCGGAGCTGCAGCTCAAGGCCGCCTGCCACGACGCACTCTGGGGACCACCTACCACCAGGAGGTCGTTGAAAAGGAAGATCTCCCGCTGGTGCAGCCCGAGCTTCTGGGGCTTGTTCGGGTCTGGAACCTCAAAGAGTCGGCAGTAGCAGACCAGCCGCCGGTGGGGCAGAGAGAGCACCTGTGTGGGGAGGAAGCGCTGCCATCAGCCCCCTCCCCCTCCCCTCCCCTCCCCTCTGGTCCAGCCTGTGTGCTGGGCACCCAGCCCGGGGGCCTGGCCTTTGGTAACTGCACACAGCAGATGTAGTCGGGGTCACTGCAGTCGTCCCTGCTGTTCCTCAGGAACTCTCCTGAGGGGCCATGGCAAGTGCCCCTGCCTCTCATAACACCTCCTTTCCCTTCCTTCAGGCAGGTCCCAAACTCCTTAGAGCATCACGCTCCCGTGGGAGCCCCCACAGTGAGGAATTCATGATTTCTGAGTCCCCATGATATGGCCATCACCCACATAAGCCCATTAGGCCCTGCAAAGATTTCTCCAGAGGGTTTGCTTGAGATGAGAACACTGAGGCACAGAGAGGTCGAGACACTTGCCTCAGCCACACAGCTGGGGAGAATTTTCTCTTGGCCCCTCCTAAAGAATCCCGCTGGTTCTGATGGCTGAAGACCCTGCCCCAGACCACCCCTCTGGCTGGCGTGCTCCAGGAGTGGCACCGTTCAGAGCAGAGGTGTGCAGGGGAGAGGGTGGTGAGAGGTGGGGCTGGAGAGGTGGGCGAGAGCCACTCACAGGGGCATCCAGGGGTCTCTCTATAGGCAAAGCTGGGAAGAGTGAGTGGGGAATAGGCAGGTTTGTGACACAGACTCTGGCAGTGCAGGGCTGCCCGTGATGGACACAGAAGGAAAGGGTCGTATGAATGCTAGGCTAGCCATGTGTACGTGTGCTCCCAGGGTGAGCAAGCAGGGTTGCTCCAGGTGGTGACAGAGGAGTGTGGGGGGCAGAGCATGGGTGCGAGCAGGGGCAGGGGGAAGGCCTGCAATGGCCCATCACATCCTCTGCCTCAGGCACAGTGCCTCTGGGTCTGAGGACAAGCCTTGGCCTCCGTGAGAGGGAGGGACGCCATCTGCCCTGGCCCCAACAGCCTACAACCTCCCCAGGTGGCCGGGAGAAGTATGAAAACCAAGTTCTTATCACTCTGGAAATTAACTCAAGCAGCCAGAATTGTGGATCTGGGGACCAGGGGGATGCAGGGAGGTAAATAAAGAACATGGTGGACCTTCCCACCACTCTCCCCCCCCGCAACCCAGGGTTGGATATCAGCCAGAAAGTAGAAGCAGAGGGATACTCACACAGCCAAGCCCATGATGCAGGGATCCAATCTATGTGGGAAACATTAAACAAAAAGACATTAATGACCCTGAGGATGCATCTGGGGCCTGAGGGTGCTAATGGGGTGACGTCCAAGTAGGTATGCACCCCTCCAGAGGCACGTTCCCATCGCCTCCATCCAGGCACACCATACACGGCTCAGGAGACCTCCTCGTGCAAGAACCCGGGACGGCCACCAAGGGCCCATTGTACAACTCAGGCTGCTGGCTTCTTAAGAGCCTCAGGCTCTCTTTAAACATAACCCAGAGCCTGTGGTTGTTAGTCCCAAAGATCAGGAGCCACCTTAAACCTAAAGGAATCCCGCCTGCCCCCGACGTGCTCCAAAGGAGCCTGGTTCCACATGGCATCAGGGCCCCTGTTGGAAGCTAATGCCAGTGGAGCAGGCCTGGGGTCGCAAGCGGTGGGGGTGGCTGGGAGCGAGGAAGCCAGGGAGGTCGGGTGCCACGTACCGGCTTCTTCCCCACGATGAGCTTCTCCACCTTCTGCACCTGGGACACATGGTCCTCGTTGGTTCTCAGTTCCCGCTTGCGAATGCGCTCGTAGATCCCAATCAGCATCTCTCGGGGGATGTCCTCACCATCATCCACACCTGGGCAGGAGATGGTGGTCAGGTATCAGGGCAGGCCACGGGTGGGTTGGTGATGGCACCACTCAGCTTTGGGGCCTGGGCTCGCCCCTGATGCTCCAGTCTCTACACCCAGTCAGAGTGTCACCCCCTCTCATCCATCCTGGGCAGAACCAAAGACCTCCCAGACCTGTAGCCCTGAATGCCTTCAGTCAGTTATGAAGTGGCCTGGAACCTTCCACCAGGGCCAGGCCAGCACAGCCACCCAGGCCAGCATGCGGGGGGGCTGTGCCACCTTCTGACCAGGCTCCAAGGGCTTTATAAACATCAGGTCGCCAATCCCGACCATGGCCCCGCTGGGTGGGTGTAACCATCTCCATTCTGCAGCTGGGAAAGCGAGGCTTGGGGAAGGGCCCGGGGTTGGAGAACCCTGCGAGGCTGGTGTTTGTGGGTTCAGGTTCCCACAAGCATGGGCCCAAGTTCTTGCTTTGCCCCTCACTAGCTGTGTGACTGAGGCTCTGAGAGAGGGTCCTCTGTGAAGTGGGCCAAGAGCACGGGTGACTTCATGGAAATGTCATGAGGAAGACAGTGTGCCCTGGAAAGTGAGAACTCCGTGCACCTGGGCAGTGCCACCAGCCCTTGTCCCACGTCATGTGTGCAGAAGCTGGGGTCTGGACCTGAAGCCAGGCTGTTCTGAAGATAGGCACGCACCTTTTCTGCTGTGCCCTGAGAAACTGCTGCGAGGAAGACGGCCCCACTCACGAGAGAATGCCACACCCCTGCCAGGAAAGTGAGGAAGTGCCAACTTGGACACTTTCTCTTAGATTTGTTAAATGAGGAGAAGTGCCAACCGGACGAGGGTAAAACCAGTCTTGCTTGAGCAGAGGAGCTATGGGTGGTTCACAGGGGCCTAAACTATAAAGGGGAGGATGTGGCCTGGGCACACAGATAGGTGTGGGAGGAGCTCTGCTACGGACCCTTCATACTTCCTTTTTTTTAATTTGAGAGAGAGAGAGAGAGAGAGAGAGAGAGAGAGAATCTTAAGCAGGCTCCACACTGAGTGTGGAGCCCGACACAAGGCTTAATCCCGCAGCCTTAGGCTGGGATCACGACCTGAGCTGAAATCAAGAGTTGGACCCTCAACTGACTGAGCCACCCAGGTGCTCCATACAATTTTTTTTAACAGACTATTTTTTTAGAACTGTTTTTTAGAGAATTAACTTCACAGCAAAATTGAGAAGAAAGAACAGAGATTTCCCCATAACACCTGCCCCCACCACTGCCAACTTTCCACACCAGAGTGACATTTATTACACACTGACATGTTATCATCACCCGAAGTCCATAATCCACATTGGGATCCCCTCTTGGTGTTGTGTGTTGGATAATAAACGGTTAACGGCACCCACCACAGCTGAGTCAGGTGGAATAGTGCCACTGCCCTCAAACTCCTCTGTGCTCCCCCTACTCCTCCCTTCCTCCCTCCACCCACTTGTGACCCCTGATCTCTTATGGCTCCACAGTTCTGCCCTTTCTGGAAGGTCCTATGGCTGGACTCCGATGGTATGTAGCCATGTAAGACTGGCTTCCTTCACCTGGTGGTATGCATTTTAAGGCTCCTCCCCGTCTTCTCATGGCTTGGTAGCTCGTTTCTTTTTAGTGCTGAGTAATATTCCCTTGTCTAGATGGACCACAGTTTATGTCTGTTCCCCACTGAAGGACATCTCGACTGCTTCCAAGCTTTGGCAACAATGAATAAAACTGCTGGTGTTCAATGCCTTTGGGTAAATACCAAGGGATGTGATTGCTAGCTTGTACTACTGTTTTTTTTTTTAAACTATGTGAGGATAATACCCATTCAAAAGAAATCAATCTAGAACATTAAAAAACAAACATCAATAAAAGAAAAGCATTGCTCGTCCGGCCGCCATGTTGGGGGGCTTTTCCTCCCCCGCTTACCCCCCAAGCCCCCAAAGCAGGGGGTTCTTACCAGGGGAACCAGAGTCAGCAATTCCGGGGAAAATGCACCCAGTGTGTGTGGGTAGCGGGGGATGCAGGGGTTTTTCTCTGCACAGAACGAGGTGGACGTCTGCCCAGTGTGGACCACCAGCAAGTCTGTGGGAGACCAGAGTCCTGCCCCCACTGACATGACCTTGGGCAGATCCCTTCCCTCTGCCTTGGCTACCCTTCTGAACACAAGAAGATGGGACAGAACACTCCTGAGTTCCTGGCTTGAAAAGATGGGATTTGGGGGGCATGGCCCAGGCTTGGGAGACAGCTTGATCCCCTGAGAAGTGGGATGCTAATTCCTCCAGACTGCTGGGATGGTCAGGTGCAAGGGCGGATACAGACAAGGCCACTGACATGAGGGTGGCTGACTGGCAGTATCTGACTGAGCAACCCCTCCTTCCCTGAGCCTTCTCTTCTCTGGGCTAGTCATTTCAGCCTTCCCCCGGGACAGGGCAGTCCCAGCTATGAGGGTGAAGTCTAAAGGCAGAAGAAAAATATCACAGAGTCAAGTCACAAAGACCTTTAGACTCCCCTGGGGTTACCAATGGCATGGAGCACACAGCCTGCTTTCTGGCCAGCAAGAGAGCACAGGCCTCCATGCTGGGGCCATGTGGGACCCCGTGAAGACCAGAACTGGGCTTGACGCCGTGAGGGGAGAGGTCTAGGGCACATCCCTGCCCCATCAAAGCATCTGCTGGGTTGCTCTCTCATGCCCTCGTGCTGACTTGCCATCAAGAAAATTCCCAGTCTCCTTAGCATCCCAGGAACTGTAGCTAAGGCCTGGATTCCTTGGGGCCCACAGCACCCCTGCAATCTAGCAGAGGCAGTACAATGGGCATGCTCAGTGCAGGGAATGGCCATCTGGTTGGTCTGGACCAATGTGGACCAAGCCCTGGCCCCTTGGCTTCCCTGATCCATCAGGTCCCGGAGCCCAGCTGGGAAAAGGGGGCAGCTCGGCCATCTCCTGGACGGGCACCCCATTAGCTGGCCTGGTGCAGGGGTGCCCAACGCCAGGGAGCATGCCAGGACAGTTCAAACCCTGGGAAAGGTCATCCTGCCTCAGGAAAGGGGACAACAGCACAGCAGTTTTATAGGAAATTTAAACAGCTCCACAGCTCACACAGTTAGACTTGATTCAGACCAGCTTTTTCCCTTTTTTAAAAAATATGACCCCCTTTCTAAGGGGACCTCAGCCTGCTGCAGCTTGGTGTTTCCTAAGGAGAGGGTCATAGTCCCTCCTCCTCCTTCCAGGGATTGCAGGTAAAGGAGGACATAGGCCACCCGGGAGACAGTTCCTCTCCTCCGCAATGACACCAGGAAGGCCTTGCTTCCCACTGCCTCCTGTTGGCACCTGTCTAATGAGCCACTCACCGTGGCCTGGTGTTTTCATCCACTGCATTCATTTTTATAATGGCTGCCTACATGTGGCAGATAATATAGTCTTTCCGTTTACAGTGATGCTATAAGGTTCCTTTAAAAAATATACATGAAAGGCAAGTCAGGGGGTGCCTGGGGGGCTCAGTCAGTTAGGTGTCTGGCTTAGGCTCAGGTCATGATCTTGTGGTTCATGAGTTTGAGCCCAGCATCGGGCTTTGTGCTGACAGCTTGGAGCCTGGATCCTGCTTCGAATTCTGTGTCTCCCTCTCTCTCTACCCCTCCCCCCTTCCACTCTGTCTCCCAAAAATAAAATAAATGTTAAAAAATAAAAGTCAAGTCAGTTTCATGAGGAACACGGAGTGCAGGAGAGGGTGTCAGGGTGTGCCAGCCTCTCTGCCTGGGCCCTCCCCTGCCCGTGGCTCCCAGTGCCTGGGTTCCTGACTGTGCCCCCTCACATCCCCCCATCAGCTTCTGCGGACCATGTCAAGCCTGGCCCTCCTGTGCTGGGCCCAGCTTGCCCACCTGCCAAGTCCCTCCACATCTTTCTGGAACAAGCCAAAACCATCACAACTGCTCAGTCTGTGCTCCCACTGTGCGTCACTGAGTGTGACAACAGTCTGCCCTCTTCAGGACGATGTGTGCTGTGATTGTGGAGCCTGTGCTGACCCCAGGCCCCTACACACCCCACTTCTTTGCTCTGCCCCTCACCCAGCATGGGCCGTAGCGTGCTCACCCCCTGGCCCTGCACCCAGCTGTGGGACGGCACCCAGGGCCTGGGGCAGCTCACCTCGCAGGTTCTTGACAAAGTCCTCCAGCTTCATCTTCCGCTCAGGTTTGACGTTGGGGCTGTACATGTCTGTGTTGAGCAGGATGATGGCAAAGGCCAGGATGAAAATGGTGTCTGGGTTCCGGAACTGCCGAACCACCCCGGGGTTGCAGATGCAGTACCGCTGGCTGGGGGCCAGGAGAGGAGCAGCGTCAGGGCAGGCGGCGGCCTGTCTCACTCACAAGAGCCACTACCACTAAATGGCGGAGGCAGGTCGCTACCTTGCGAGCCTCCATTTCTGTGTCTGGTAAATGGGGGTACAACTGCCCCCACTGGTAAATTGGTAAATGGTAACAACTGCCAGGCAGTCAGCTGCTCTCTCCTCACTCTGCTTCTTACACTGGTTCTATCTCCCACCTGTATTTTAGATTGCTGTGGCTGCTTAGGACGAGGGTCTGCGGTCCCCAGTCTCCCTCGGGATTGGAAACGCTCTAGAGGGTGACTAAGTTCTGGACAACTGGATAAGAGCAGATAGCGTGTGGGCATCTTCAAGGCTGTGCCTTAAAAGGCAGAGTCCGTTCTTCTCTCCTGCCGGGAACGGGGCTGTGATGGTGGGTGTTGGACCTGCTCCCTGGGACCCTGAGATGAAAGGAGCCTGGCTCGGGGCTCCCTCGTGTGCCAGCTCCGAGGGAGACAGACTTCTGTCTTGTTTCAGCCAAGGCTGCTGGAGCACCTTTGTTAGAGCTGCTGATGAGACAGCCTCTCTAATGTCAACTACTGATTGTCCTCATTGCCCTGAATACGCGCCCCTGCCTGAACTCCAAGAGCCCCACCCTCTACTGGTGACCTCAGGGAGAGCTGAGTGAGGGGACAGATTGGACAAGAGGACCCGTGTGGTGCCAGGACTAAGGCAACAGCTATCCCAGCTCAGACGAAGTGGGCTTCAATCCTGTCTTCTCCATGAGTGCCACCATCTCCGACACACCCTCCCGGAGGGCAGTGCCCAAATGACCCCCATCTCAGGACCCCAGAGACTCCTATTGTGTCCTCATTCCTCACCTGGGCCCTACCAGTGGTTCTGAGCCCGGAGGGCTGGGTCAGCGGCTGACTTGTGTGCCCCATGCCCAGTGAAGGCACAAAGGATCCCACCCACCCATGCCCTGCCCCGCCCCCAACCTGAATGCCTCGATGAGCCGCTCCACCTTCTGAGCCTCCCCTTGGACCCGGATGTGAGCCTGGAACTTCCTGAGGGCTTCGTCCAGTTCCATGGCAGAGAAATCCATCTCGTCCACCACACAGCTAAAAAGAAACACCAAGGCCACATCAGTGTCTGCTGCCCCACGGCCCCTGCCAACGTCCTGCTTCGGGCGGAGCACAAAGGGAGACAGTACAGGGGCAAGTTGTAAGCTGCCTAGAGCAAGGACACCTGGACGCCTCTCCTCCAGAGGGGCCCTCCGCCAGTCTTCCTCCAATCAGCAAACACTTCAGATTATAGCCCAAAGACCCCCATGATGCTGGGGTGTCCACAGACCTCCTAAAACTAGAGGAAAACATTAGTACTTATATCTATGTGATTTTTCTTTTTAATTTTTTTTTTTTTAATTTGAGGGAGACAGAGACAGTATGAGTAGGGGAGGGGCAGAGAGAGAGAGAGAGAGGGAGAAAGAATTACAAGCAGGCTCATGCTGCCATCGCAGAGCCCAGCATGGGGCCTGAATTCACAGAACTGCAAGATCATGACCCTAGATGAAATTAAGAGTCAGATGCTTAGCAGCTTGCGCCGCCTGGGCAACCTGTGTGTGCATGATTTTCTAGAGGAGCCAGAGTGAGTAGCTTCTCCTAATAAAGGCCGAGACAAAGGCTCTTAGCATGCACGGTCCACAGGGTACACAGTGGGACCTCTGCGCTGGTCTTCCCGGCCGTCCATGAGGGATGCCAGGAGCACTCTCCCATCCTCCCCAGGAGATCTCGGAGGCCCAGGGCACTAATGTGCCAGACAGTGGCTCTGCCCTGAGCTGCTCCTCCCAGGTTGAGGGTTTGGGAAGAGGTGCTGGGGTTTTGCTGGGTATTTTCGAGAGGCACCTTGGAGAAGCACTGCCGGTCTGCTGTGTGGAGGTGGAGCTGACAGACAGCTGGTACCCAGGTTTTGGTTCATTCCACTCACCCCAGCCCTGTCCCCCAGCACACATGCTCCGTTCTCTGATTTAAGCCCCGGAACAGAGAAGGTGGGGTCTGTACCAGGGGCCCACTCAGCAGGCTCCGGTGTCCGGTGTATCCATTTGTAACAAAGCCATGGCCATCCCTGGTGGCGCTGCCGAGGCCTTGGCCAGGGGGGCCTATTCCTCATTTCTGGGTGTCTCTGCCTCTGCTGGATGCAGTGGGCTTGGGCATAAGCTGTGCTGCCCCCAACCTTGTCCAAGTGCTCATGGCTTTGGGGGTGGCATCCTTGGAGGCCGAGGCAGAGCAGGTGGGGGGAGGGCAGGGGCCACATGGGGTAATTTGCTGACTAGCATCTGAGCTTATGCCTGGTGTAGAGGGTTGGGGGTGGGGGGTGGGGTTAGGATTGCTACTTCCTGAGGCTGCTGCTATTTTCTGATGGGGGAGAACAATGCCCGGATTTCCTATGGACAAGCAGCGAGCCTGGGGTGTGTGTGGGGGGAACGCAGGAATGGCTGCAGGGGCTGGGGGGCTGGGGCTGGGGGCCTGGCCCAAGCCAGCCTGAGGCCCCGTTCACTAAGGACCCTATCTGCTTTCCCCTGGACTGATTCCGGAGGCTGGGTAAAGGAGGAGAGGGGCACTAGCCATGCTAACAATGCAGCAGGTTGTTCCTGATGGGGAACAGAAACGCCAAGCAGGGAGACAGCTCTGTGCCAGCCATCGCCAGCTGCCGCCAAAGGCCTGGCTTCCTGCATCCTGGGTGCCTGTGCACGTACCTGTGTGTACAAGTGGGTGTACTTGGGGCTGAATAGGTATGTACGTGTGTGGAGGGGTGTGGGGAACACTGTGGCCAGCCCCTCCCTGAGCAGAGAGCGAGGCCCCGGGCAGGTGCCCACCTCCTTCCTGGGAACCGTAGAGATGGCCAGAACACACACGGGCAGGCTCTTCCTCATTGCAGGGATGTCTGGCCCCAGAAGGCCAGTGCACGCCCCTCTTGCTTTGTTCTTCCCATGGGGCAGGCTGCACGGATGCAAAGTGCAAAGAGCGTCGCCCTTGTTCCTGATGGTCCATACCTTACCCTGCTCTGACTTCTGCTCCTGGCCTACATCTCTGTATGCGGCTGCCTGGTCAGGAAAATCCTCAACAACAGGCCTGGAGACGGTTCCCCAGGCCCTACACCACGCTGTTCCATGCTACTTCGCAGCTCTGGCTCCCCCGCTGTGAAAGGGGGTTAGTGAGACCCAACACCCCCAGCCCTGTGCGTGAGGGGAAGACGCAGGGTTCGTACACAGCAACAGCTCTATCATAAACCCGAGGGTCCAAGTGCAGGGTGCCGGCCTACTTAGGACAGTCTCAAGGACGATGGAGAGATCGCGGGTTCAGGCGTCTCAGTTTCCAGGGAGCTGGAAACCCGGTTTTCTTCAGAGTTCCAAGTAGCCGGGAGGGCCGTGGCCGCCAGCCAGGGTTGGACTCTCACCCTCAGATCTCGCAGCCAGGAGAGGCAGGAAAGTGGCAGGGGAGGGAGGCATTGGGGGGCCTCTGTGGGCTCCCTGCCCTGAGGGCATGTTGGGACAGCTGGCAGCCAGGCTCTGGGAGGAAGCCCAGCCCTCCAAACTCCCAGCGCTTGGGTGGCTGGGCCCCGCTGGGGAGGGATGAAAGTGCGGAGGTTGTGAGTGAGGGGGCCTGTGGGTCCGTTTGTGAGATAGGGTGCCCCAGGGTGTAAGCACGCACGTACACAGCAGGGTGTGATGTGCGAAACGGCGCGGGCGTCGTTTGTGTCTGAGAGCCATGATGAGGTCAGGGAGGCCTCAAGTGTCCACTCCAGCAAGCAGGGGAGTGACGCTGAGTGCATGCAGGCCCCCCGACCCCGTCCCCTGGCCCAGGCACTCACTCAAGCACATCCCGGTTGAACTGTTTCTGTCGGTTGCCCAGGAACTCGCCGATCATCTGCCTACTGAGGCCTTTGCGCTGCAGCAGGAAGTGGGCCACCCCCACTGGTGTGTCGGGCACGAAGCCACGTTCAATGAGGTACTGGACGCCCTTCTCAGGCTTCCTGGGGATGGGAGGAGAGACAGGGTCAGCTGTGGCTGCCCCAGCCCCTTCTGGCTTGCCCTCCTACTCCCTGGGCACCTTAGGTACCCCTGTCCCGTTCCTCCTGGAACACGCAACACAGGGGAACCCACAATTGTCCAGGCTGTGCGCCAGACATGGGCTGGGACTGGGGCGTCGGCAGGAGTGTGGCCCCCACACCACCCCCTCCCTGCCCCCCAGGCAGGCTGGACCGCCCTGCCCAGCATATGCTGGCCTGCCCTCCACAGTCTCTAATACGCACCGAGCACTCTACACATGCTAACTTCTCACACTCCGCCTGCGAGGCAGTATTCTTGTAACCCAGGTTATTTAGGAGACAGTCCTGTGACCTCGCCAGGGCCCCTGATCACCCTTGTAAGGGCTTCCTGAGTTAACAGTCAGTGCCTGGAACGATCCATGCAGTAAGCACCATGGAAGGTTCTCATGACTAGCCCCAATATATGGGAGAGGAAGTGAAGGGGCAGCATTGACTCTTCCTCGGCAAAGGGAGTTTTCTGGGAAGGGCTGGGCTGGTGCTGCAGGGCTAAGTGCGTCCTCCTGCCCTGGGAGCCATGGCACCCCGGGGGCCGCAGTGGAGGGAGGCCCCCTCAGGGGCTGGGCAGGAGGCCCAGTACAGGTGCAGCTGGCCTCACAGGGTGGTGTGAGGGGGGCACATGTGTGACCCTTGGAAAGCAGGTGTCCTCTGACAACCCCAGAGCCTAGGACGGGCCCAAGGAGCTGTGGAACCATTGTGGTGTAGCCAGCAGCTCTGCAAGGGGTGAGGTCAGCAGGCTTACCCAGTAACTGGGAGCTGCCTCCACCCCCCGTCTTGCTCCAGAAGGTAGAGATCAATACCTGCTATCCCCTAGGAGCCAGTGCCCACCTGCCCCCACACACCAGGCAGCTCCTGGCTGACAGCAGCGGATACTGCATTTCCACCTGCCGGTGAGAGCAAACTTGGTGCTGCAAGGTGACCTTGCTATTTTTACCCCAGGATGACCACACGCCCAAACATCACCTTCGGGAGTTTGGCAGGGAGCAGCTGCTGGCCAGCTGGGCCCTGCACTGAAGGGGTGACAGGGGAGCACTGGTCCTCTACTCTCCTTCACGAACCCTGTTCCTCCCCATGACTCTGGGGTATCCAACCCAGACTTGCTCCCATCCCAGGCTTCTCAGCTGCTCACACTATGGTCAGGGCAGGCCATGCTCCCACACTGCCCTGCTCCATGCCAGCCACCACAGGACCCGAGCCCTGTGGCAAGGGGTCACCATGGCAAGCCTGCAGATGGGCTTTCTTTAGCTCACAAAACATTAGTGGAAAGAATTCTAGTTAGTTGCCAGCATTTAGAAACTGGGAGAGTTCAACACAGAATCCAAATCTCTGGCTTCTCTTGAAAAGTCAGGCTGTCTTGTACTCCTAGGCCTGTGCTGCCATGGCCATGACTGGTGAGCAGGGCTTGACCTCTTTGCTCGGGCACCCTGCATCAGCCACCCACCCCAGGGCCTACCTGGTCCCTGAAGGCCCCAGTATGGGGCTCAGATCTAGGCCCAGCCTGCCGGCTTCACACAGCAGGTCGTAATTCCAAGATTTGGGCTCCTCCAGTGGGGAAGGAGCAGAATGCAGTGGGAAAGAGGAATGCACTTCAAGAAGGAGAGTCTTAAAAGGGGCCATGGGAATGCAAAATCTTCGAAGATCAATTACAGAGTGTCTACTCAGGATGACAGCAATGAGCGAGGCTGGCCACAAATGAATGCCCAGCACAAAGGCAGGCTGTAACCCTTGGTCTAAAGGACAAAGGGGCTGAATGATGGCAGGAGGGTGTAGGGAGGGTGTCCTGTGTGTGAATCAGAGGCCTTCTCTGAGCAGGTGACACTGGGCACCTAAGTTATTAAGGAGCTTCCTAGGAGGAAGCAATAGTGCATGCAAAGGCCCTGGGGGTAGCCATGGGTTTTGCACAGTTGAGGACCAGGAAGCTGCCTGAGAGTGGCTGAGAGCAGGGGGCCCAAGGGGAGGGGAGAGAAGAGCAGCAGGGAGGGTGGGCCAGACCCCACAGCACTGTGCAGGCCACAGGGGTAATCTGGTTTTCCTCTGAGTGGGGTGAGAAGCCCTGGTGTATAATGAATGGGGCAATGCTGGGACCTGATGTCCATGCTTGAGAAGCTCCCACTGTCTATTCTATAAAGAGTGAGGCTAGGCCCAAAGTGGGAGCCCAGTGAGGAGCCTCCCAGAGGCATCCAGAATACAGTGCAGGAGGTGGGGACAGCAGCCAGCTTGAGGGCAGAGATGACAATATTTGTTGGCAGATCTGAGTTTGAACCCCAAGGCCCCAGCTCCTAGTCTGAACCAAATGTGGGAGGGACTGATTCCACCTGGCAGGCTTCACAGTGATGTCACAGCAGGAAGGAATCCGAACGGACTGGTCCTTGACCAGTGCCCAGGAGCTCGCTGAGCAATGGAGGGGAAAGATGTGGTGGCAGGAGGTGCGGAAGGGTGCTGGGGTGGGGGGTGCGGGCCAGACTGGGAGCTCGGGGGTCAGGATGAATGTGGCTGTCCGAGGAAGCCTGTGGAGTGGCCTGGCCTCAGCAGTCTCCCTGACAGCACATGGTGAGTGCCCTGGGTATCTGCTGATGGCAGTTCCCTGACTGTCAGGCCTGTGCTGGCCCTGCCCACCTTGGCAGTGCAGTGAGGCCCCCTGAGTGTGCTCTTGGGGGCCCTGCTGGGCAGTGGTCCTAGATGCACCTGCTCCCTCACACTGCTCTGTGCTCACTCAAAGGGCATGTGTCCATAGACCTTGCTAAGCGTCACACGCAGTGACCTGCTGGGGTGTAGGGGCACAGGCTGGATGAATCGCAAGTGCTGCCGCCCCATCTCCCCTTGCGGCAGTTAGGGCACCACGTGACCTGCTTGGGCCAGTGCACTTCCTATGGGAGCTGTGTGATCCCTTGTGGCAACTTCTTTTGCCACAGGAACCGGGAAGGACACCCCCGCTGTCTCATCCCTGAGAGACTTGGGGAGGAGGGCCCCTGGTCAGCCCGCAATGGATGCCGGTGTGCCAGAGAAATGAACCTGGGCTGTGCCAGCGTGTTGGCGCCCACCCAGACTGGCAGAGAAGGGTCCATCCGGCTGTGGACACTGGGTCACAGAGCATCCGCCCCAAGCGCAGACACAGTGGTGGGACTCTGTCTCCCTCCCCAGCTGCGGTTTTACAGTTCCTTCCTACTAGGGAGCCATAGGACTCCTGTCTGGAAGCCCAGGCTCTAAAGACTAAAGAGAGCGCAGTCTGGGGCTTACCTGGCTCCTGACCCGTAGGTCCAGCAAGGGCCTGGCCACACTGAGCATGCCCAACAAAGGAGGAACGAAACGTGCCTTGGAGAGGGGGTGCCTTGGCCTGGGTCACTAGGCCCCTATTTTAAACCCTTGCTAGGGTCTCCTAACGCCTGCAGATAAAGATCTGGTAGGCTCTCTGCCCCTTGATTCACTTCTTTCATCCCACAAACATTCATTGAGCACCTGCTCTGGGCCAGGGGCTGTGCTAGCAGACCTGTGGTCCGAACAAAGTCCCCTTAAAAAAACGCCCTACCTGGAGCATGATAAAGGAGGGAAACAACTTCCAGGATATAGAAATGCTCACAGCACAGGAGTCAAGGGCATGCTCTCTGAGCCAGGAAGGAAGGGACCTGATAGAAGGAACTGTAAATGCAAAAGCCTTATTTGACTCATAACTAAAAGGGGGCACAGAAAGGTCAGATAACTTGGCTCTGGGTTGCCAGGTGAGAGAAAGCATGCCGGGAGTTTCAACCCACTCCTTTGCTCCAAGAAGCCCCTGCACGGTTCCCCTCTGCCCTCCCCACCCTCACCAGAAATCCAGTCTCCACCTGCGGAGCCTGCTTGCTTCTCTAAGGGCCCGGCGTCAATAGGTGCCAAGAGTGACAGCTGTGCCGTCCACACCTGCGTGCTGCATTCTGAGCCCCACTGCAAAGGGTCCTTGAAAGGTGTATGAGGGACAGGCTGGAGTGTGAGAGCTGCACAGCTTGGCCCTGCTGCCTGCCACCGGGCGGGCCGGCTTTCCTCCATGTCAGCTGCTGATTCAGACTTGGCAAGCACACGCAGACCACACTAGTGGCCTCTCTCACGTGCATCTCCTGTCCCTGGGTTGCAAGCAGCTGGTGGTGACACCGAGCTCACGGGACTCCACGGGCATCGCACTTGGGGATCACCCGCTTCCTGGAACCCAAAGCTAAGTGCTTTGGGGGCTCTCTTCCCAGCAGGGGTCTGCAGGGTCAACGATGGGCTTCTGTTGTTTCTAGTTGCTGGAGCAGCCGAAGAGAACTGGAGGTGGGCAGCTGTCCACATGTCATGGCCCGGCGTCTCCACCCCACCTGCTCCTCCCCCTCCCCCAGAGGGCTGACCTCACCCTCAGCCTGGTCAGTCAGAGCTCAGAATCCCGCTGACCACAGCAAGGAGCTTGGCGTGAGCCGGCTGGAGACGACAAGAGAGAATATTTCTTTCTGCTGGGGGTGCCCTGAGCCCAGGACCTCCTGCCCTGGTGGGGCACAGGATGACTCTGGGGAAAAAGGCTGAGAGTTCCCCAATGGCTTTTCAGGCCCAGAACCAGTAAGGCCTCTTTGCTTAAACCAGTTTGATTGGGTTCCTGCCATTTGCAATGGAGACGAACAGACCCTGATCAACAGAAACTGATGGCAAGGTCTGTCCACCTCCGGCACCCCAAGGATGCTCTGAAGCCAGGAGGCTGAGCCTCAGCTGGCCGCGGGGGCAAGTTCAGGACCCAGACAACTCCTGCACACCTGTAAGCACCCTTCAATTCAGCAATCCAGGCTCAGAGGTCTCCAGTGTCCTACAAGGAAGGGACCACCTTCCATCCGCTCGCATACTGCCAGGGCCAGCAAGCTCACCACCTTTTCAGACTATTTCATCCAGCTCTGATTTTTATGAAGTTCTTCCTGATGCTGGGAACCCAAGCTGAACGGGGCTGCAGTTATCACAGAGAGAAGGAGGAGGGATTACCCTCCAGTGTGGCTGTATGCCCTGTGGGGCCTGCCTTGGCACTGTTTTGTTCTCTTTGAGTGGCCTAAGCCCCCTGGTCCTAAGGACAGGGCTAGGGAGCTCCAGGGTCCTGAGGGCAGAGAGGGCCACAGGCTGAATGGGTAGCTCATGTCCAGGGTGATGGGACCCCAGTCTCCTTCTCAGTAGCTCAAAGTGCTCCTGGTGCCTGAGGGCAGAGAGGGCCACAGGCTGAATGGGTAGCTCATGTCCAGGGTGATGGGACCCCAGTCTCCTTCTCAGTAGCTCAAAGTGCTCCTGGTGCCTGGGACCTAATACGTATTTATTAGAGGCTGGCTACCATCACAGTCATTTTCATTAATCCCCAGGAACACGTCACGCACAAGGGGCATGCAGTTTGGGCTAGCAGATCGGAGGCCCACCCTTAGCCTTGCTGCTAATGGAGAGCCACCGAGTGGCCGTGGACACAGGAAGGGTGAAATCTCAGAGCATCCCAGACTCCTGCCAGGTCTTTCCACTTCCTGCAGCAGCTCTGGGGGCCGCGGGTGGGCGGCGCCTGGCAGGCCCCAGGGGCTGGGCACAGGGTGCAGGCCCTGGGCTGGAAGGGACCTCAGAGGCCCCCTGTCGACAGCTCCCAGCCCAAGCAAGAGTCCTAGCACACAGAGGGGTCGCTGAGGCCCTCCTCACATGCTCCTCAGAGACCAGGAGCTCACTCACTCACAAGGGCACCTGTTTTATCCCAGGGCAGAGTCACCTGGGCTCTGGCCATAGTGACAGGGGCATGCAAGAGGGGAGGCCTGTGCCCCTGGGCAGGCGTGTGGAGCAGAGGAACAGGGGACCCGTCAGGGCTGTAGGGGTACGGACACAGTGATGGCCCAAGGACCACCACTCCAGGGCTATGTGGCCTCCCATGAGGGGTGTGGCTTTGCCTCCTGAACTCTCGGTTTACATCTTTGGCCCAGTGAGCTAACGGGGGTGCACAGGGGTGCACGTGTGGGAACAGTTCCTACACTGGAGTTTATGAGGCTGCTGTCAGGGCCTGGGTGGAGGTGGGGGTGTGAGCTCCAGCCTGCCCACCCTAGCTGTGTGACCTCGGGCAGTGAGCCTCTCGGAACTTCAGTTCACCCATCTGTACAGTGGGGTTGATAATGGTCCCTTTCCTACAGGAGAATAGGGTTTAAGGCACAACAGGCATGGAGAACAGTCTGTGGCACACTCTAAGCTCAGGTAACCGTTAGCCATTGTCATTCTCTGCGACTGCTCGGCCCACCAAACCACACATTGCCTGTGTTCCGGGAAGCACCCCCCCTACACTTTGCTCTGGGCACAGGAGCCCCAGCTGCCAGACATAAGCACCTCCTTGATGGCAGGCTCCAGGCAAGGCTCTTGGTTCCACTAATCATCACCAGGCCCTAGGAGGCCCTTGTAACCATTTCCCAGGTGTAGCTAGCAAGTTTCAGAGAGCACAGGGAGTTGCCAAGTCCCTGTAGCTGGTGTGTGCAGAGCTGGGGCCGAAACCCTCCTACCTCCGGCTCCTGGACCCACACCCTCCCTCTGGTGCTGTGAGCTGAATGGGTGGCCCTGGGCTTGTGAAGCGCAGGTGCGTGAGGAACCTCTGGGTGTCAGGCAGACTGCTGCCTCTTCCGGGGGCCCCTGGGGATACCCCTACCTGCCAACTGGTGTCACGTTCTAGGGTGTCTTCCTTCCCTACATGGGCTCATTTGCCCACTTTGGGTGCATCATTCACATCCTCCATGTACCCCTTTGGGGGGCTGGGGTTCTGTGTTGGGAAAGCCTGCTATTGGGAGGCGGTGGGGATAGAGCTTTCTGCAAGCCTGGGTGGACCTCGGGGTAGTCGGGGGTGTGGGCAAGGGTCGGGGGTGTGGTCAAGAAGGGAGATGGTGCCATGGGAGACAAGAAACCCACAGGGAGAGGGGAGCAGAAGTAGGCAGGGGTGAGGAGGAACCTTCTGGGGAGGACCTCCAGCCTTGGGCTGCTCACTAGAATCTTCTGCCCTCCCCTGGCTGGCAGCTGCGGGGGAAACGGGTCATGTTGCTGGGAGGCTCTAGGGGTACTGCCAGTGGGCAACTGTCTGTGCAAGGGCTTTATGAGCCGAGAAGCGCAATCTGTGTAAAAAGGTGTTCGATTGCTTCAATAACACGATTTGGGAGAAGTGGTTTCTCCTATACGACAGTCTCTGGAGTCAGTGACCTGAGGCTCGGTGGCGGTGAAGGCTGAGCGGTGAGGAGGCCTGGTGCTCTGTGACACACTCACCGCCCTGGAGCCCCCTTGAGGGCAGGGGGATGCTTCCCGTGGAGGCCATGGGCTCCTGCTGTCAGGGGACGGCCCCACCACTCTGCCCTGCACCCTGCATGGAGCGAGATTTGCTGCTAGACCGGGGCTGTCCATGAGCATGTTCCGTGGTGACGGAACTGTTCTAGATCTGCGCTGCCAGGCACAGTATCTATGTGTGGCCAGTGTGCACCTGCCCCGCAGCCAATGTGGCAGAAGAGCCGGACTCAGGTTAAATGCTAGTTGACTTTAACTTCAATCACTGCCTGTGGCTGGACCTCCACACTATAAAAGCACAGGTTCCCCCAAGTTATCCTCTGAGTTGAAGGGTGTGCTGGTGAAAATCTGGCCAGTATTGCTCGTGGGTCTTAATGCACGGACTCCCAAATTCACGTGGAAGAGTGAGTACTTGCCCAAAACAGGCAAGACAATTTTCAAAAAGAATTAGACAGGGTTTTTGTTCTAACAAGAAAAAAACCCATGAAACTCAAAGTCTGATGCTTGCAAAGGAACAGGCAGGTCCCCTAACCGTGAACGTGGATTTGTTCTGGTCCCTGATCAGTTCCCAGGCCCCTCAGACAGTGCCTGGTATGTAGCAGGTGCTCAACAAATATCCTCTGTATGAATGAAAAGATCCAATTCATGTAGGAATTAGATGGAACGTGAAGTCAATGAAGAAAGGACTGTTCAATAAATTGCTTGGTAACAAATGGCTAATTTATACAGAATAATAATGGGGCGCTGGGGTGGCTCAGTCTACTGAGTGTCCAATCCTTGATTTTGGCTCAGATCATGATCCCAGGGCCGTAGGATGGATGCCTGCATCAGGCTCTGCACTGAGTGTGGAACCTGCGTGGGATTCTCTCTCTTTCTCTCTGCCCCTCTCTCTACCCTGTGTGAATGTGTGCACTCTCTCTTAAAAAAAAAATTGATGCCTCACCTTGTATGGTTACCTGAAACAAATTTCAGCTTAAAGTCCTACAGGGCATAAAAATATATTGAAGAACATATTTTAAAACTATATTTATGATGTGAGGCAAAGCCTCTTTTAAATTAAAACATGAAAAGCCAAAGAAATGAAACAATATTAACTAGCTAATTAAAATTAAAACCTTCCTGTACAGCATACTGGATTCTATATTTGAAAGTTGCTAAAAGAGTAGATCTTAAAAGTTCTCATCACCAAAAAAAAAAAAGTGTAACTGTGTGGTGAGGGACGCTAACAACATATTGCGATCATTTAGCAACATACCTAAAAGTTGATCTGTTACATTGTGCATCTGAAACTGATGTTATATGTCAATTTATCTCAATTTAAAAAACACACAAAAAAACTTCTGCTAGATGGAAGAGCACAGAGTTAAAAGACATAACTGAGAGCCACTGAACTGTACACTTTTTATAAGGGTATGTGAATTACATCTCAAAAGAAAAAAATTAGAAAAGGGACAAATGATAGAAAATGTTTGTAATTACAAAGGATCAGTATCCATGATAAATAAAGAACTACTAGTAAATCAACATGACAAAAAATGAGCAGAAAATATGACCTAGAGGGTATTATGCTAAGCAATATAAGTCAGGCAGAGAAAGAATGTATGATTTCACTCATATGTGAAATTTAAGAAACACATCAGATGAACACAAGGGTAGGGAAGGAAAAATGCGATATAAACAGAGAGGGAGGCAAACCATAAGAGACTCTTAAATACAGAAAACAGAGGGTTGCTGGTGGGGAGGGGTAATGGGGGATGGGCTAAGTGGGGGATGGGCATTAAGGAGGGCACTTGTTGGGATGAGCATTGGGTTTCATCTTTAAGTGATGGATCACTGGGCTCTACTTCTGAAAGCAATACTACGTTGTATGTTAAATAAGTAGAATTTAAAGAAATAAATATAAAAAATATATGAACTGGGGGTGCCTGGCTAGCTTTGTCAGTAGAGCATGCAACTCTTGATCTCAAGGTTGTAAGTTCGAGCCTCATACTGGGTGTAGAGATTGCTTAAAAAAATAAAATCTAAAAAAATTTATATATAAACTGGCATTTTATAGAAGAGAAAATACAAAAGGCTAAGACACACAGATGCTATACCACTCCATCTTAGACGCTAGAAAATGCAAACGAAAATGACCGAGAATCATTTCTACCTTTTGACTGGGGGTGGGGAGATAATGCTGACTGGTGCCGAGCCTGTGGGAGCAAGAGGACCCTTCAGACCCAGCAGCGGAGAGCGAAAATGGGTACGCTGGCAGCTGTTTCGATGAACACCGTGCCTACGCAGGCCAATCATGCCGCTTAGCTAGCTTCCCTACAGACGCTCTTGGGAGTGCATGCTAAGAGCAGGGCCCTGCTCCTCGTCACAGGCGGGGAGGGGGGGGATCATGGAGCAGTGGATGCCCCTGGCCGGATCAGCCGCCCCAGGGCCCATGATGCAGGAGCAAGCAGGAGGGGGGTGGCCTGGGCACATTGACAGGGGAGATCTCCAATAGTAAGCCACCATGTGGTGACACCCCAGGATGAGGATATCCACACCCCTGGGCCCCAGACGTCAGCAGGGCCACAGCAACAGCAGTGGATGCTCAGAAATGACTTACTCTGCACCAGGCGCTGCTCCAAGCACTTTGCACACCTGCTCACTTATAGCTCACACCCGGCAGGCAGACACTACTGGGCCCAGCCTCACCAGAGGAAAGGCTGGTCTGAGCCCGGGCAGACTGTCTGTAGCTCCTCAGAGCGCACACATGCATGGAATACGGATCTGGGAGGAGAGACTCCCAAGTGACACGAGCCAGGGGAATGTTATCGTAACTGGAAGGCTTTTGCTTTCTGTGGGGAGCATGTTCGTGAACTGCACATGTAACTCAAAACAGAGCTAATCTACACAGACCAACACTGGTCGGTAGAGGGACTGTTTTGTCAGCACTCCACCTGTCAATGCAGCTTGGACCCCCACCGTCAGGATGTCCCTGGCAGACTGTCAGGGTGGGCCTGGACGCTAAGCGAGCCCCTAGGTCATTATAGCGCCCCACTGGAGGGCATGAGCCTGTGCCCGGGAGCAGGTGGGAGCAGACTTTCGAGACAGAGCTCAGGAAGGGCTCAGCAGGACACGGCCTTGCCTGCTAGCATGTTACTCTGGCCGTGGTGAGTCTGTCCACATGCTATGAGCCTTGGGCTGATGAGAGTCTCATGAGAGAGCACATTGGCAGAGGAGAGGTGTCTGACACTCTTAGTTCTTAGCTGAGTGAGGACCAATGACCCAGCGGCCTCTGGCTGCTCCCACATAAATGTCCTGTTCCCTATGCCCACCCTCCGGGACAGGCCTCTCTGGGACCCCAAGGCAGCGCAGCAATTCCATTTGTACCGGGGATGGCTCAGAAGTGGCCCCACGGCTCCCTGCTTCTAGAAGAGGGAGCAGAGAAGAGTAGAGGATGTGTGTCAGTAACCACTGGGCAGCCTGGCTGTGTCCCAAGGTTTGGAGGAGTCACTACCAGGCTGACGTCTGATGACCCCCAACCGCAGAGGCCCAGGGGATGGAAATGATGTGAAATATGAGGCTGAATAACCAGAGCCTGCCAGCGTCTCCTCGGAGGGAGTCGTCATAGCCCTCCTCCCTTCCACTGGCTATTTTTGGCCGTGCTAAGAATAGCCCACTTTAAATACCCATCTCCCTCCTGAAATCTGCTCTCAGGACTGCCCCCACAGCACCTTTCTAGAACTCCTGGCGGGTAGTGGCGGCTCGACAGCCCCAATTCACACATCTCCCAAAGGACCCTGCTGAGATTGCTGCCAGCACCGGATCTGTGTCCTGCCTCCTGTACGTGTGCCACTGAGCCCAGCCTGCACCTGCCCCTGGGAGGTGTCTTGCCCAGACATGGATACCATCATGCCCTTGCCCAAAGACTTCTGTGCCCCTCATCACTCAGAGACTAAAACCCAGCCCCCCAAGCCTGGCATTTGTGGCCAGGTGCAGCATTTCACAGTGCGCCTGCCTGCACATTCGTGTTTCTGGAGACCCTATTGTGTGCTAGGTGCTGCTCCAGGTGCTGACAGGGCCCTGAACTCCTGTCCCCAGGTTGCTTTATCAGAGAAACCCTTCACTTGGCTGCCGCTCAGCCTGTGTGCCTCTGCTCTCCTCATGACGGGGCCCATGGGAGGGGCCGGGCCCACTGCTCAGCGGGCTCCAATCCCCTGACAACAGCATTGGCTGTGCCAGGTGCTGCAGTAAGTGCCCTCACATGTGCTTGGTTTTGAACCACAGGTGCGGGCAAAGGCCCTGGGGCATGAGAGGAAGGCCCACCCCCCTCTCCCGTGGGGCGGGCAGCACTCACTTGTTGAAGAGATTGAGGCCAATGCGGTAGTGCCTCTTGCGGATGACGTCGTTGCTGAAGGCCGGGGAGTCCCAGCTGTTGCGGGTCTCCTTGTGGTATGTCTGTTTGCTGAGCGTCTGCTCCCGCAGGCTGTCTCGGGAAGATGACTCAGAGCTGCAGTTGATGGTGTCGTTGGAGTTGGACGTGCTGTTGATGCTGTCGTTGTCCCCGTCTGAGTAGTCAGACTCGGACCTGCTCTGCCTATTGGCCGAGCCGTTGATGGCCAGGTGGCTGTCCAAGGGCCGGGGGGGCCGGGGCCGCAACTCGGGCTCCTCCCGGGGTAGGCCCTTGGTGGGGCCATGTTTGGGGCTGCCCTGTGGCCCGCCTGGGCCGCGTTCGTAGGCGCCCTGCCTCTTGAGGGAGCTGCGGTCCGAGCGGTCGCTGAGGTCCGCAGAGCTGTCGCTGGGCGGCTCGATGGTGAGCAGCGGGAGGTGCTCCACCCGCAGCCGCTGCTCCTGCCGCTCGAGCGACGGTGTGCTCCGGCAGCTCGTGTCCGTGTCCCCCTTGTCGTCCTTGTGAACCAGCGCCCAGTAGTCCTGTGCAGCGCCCCCGGCCCGCAGCCGCAGGTCTGCCTCTGCGCCAGGCGCCCGGTGCCCTGCCTGCGAGAGGGGCAGCGGCGGCGACAGCTCCTCCTCATCGATGTACAGGGTGACGTCGCTGTACGAGGCCGTCATCTCGTCCAGTTTGCGGTGGTCGGTGCCATGCGGGGCCGGTGGCAGCTCAGCGTCCCGGGTGTGCCCCGTGTCGGCAGCAGGCTCCTCGCCGGCGTGCAGGCTGCGGCAGTGCAGGGCGTCGTCGATGGACTCGGCCAACGACTTCACCTGCCGCGAGAAGGCATCCTCCAGCTCCGTGATGGCGTCTGCGAAGTCGCTGGACGGGGCGGGGGACTTAAGGGCGGGCGGCTCGCCGAGGTCGCTGCACTCAGACGGCACCAGGGCCCCCAGCTGCGTGCCGTCATCAGTCACGGAGACCTGCTTCCCCTCGAAGTAGGAGCTGTGCACCTTCTCAGGGCCCTCGAAGGAGAACTGCATCCTCATGTTGGACAGCACGATCCGGCGCGACATGCGGTTCTCCGACATGGAGCTGCGCAGGCGCTCGAAGTTCTTGTTCATCTGGTACTGACGGAAGGCCGTCTGGATGGTGCGCGCTGCATGGCGGGTCACGAGGCGGCCTCCATACTTGCGTTCTAGCATCTCCACCTAGTGGGGGACAGGAGAGTGAGGAATGCACCGCATCCGGGCACAGTGCCTGGCCCTCCCACGCTCCTCCGGGCGCCCAGCCCCATGGGAGCATCGCGCTGATAGGCTTGGACACACCCTAGAGATGGTTCCCGTCAGCACTGGTGAGGTTGGGCAAAATGGGGGTTCCCAGGCCACATAAGATTGGAGCAGCGCCACATGAAGGCCAGACATCCTTTGCTGGACGACCCAGAACCTTGGAAAGGGGGTGAGTTCCCAAATGTCTTTGGCCAGAGACCTCTGCCCTCGTGCATCTTGTGGCCTGAGGCTTAACAAAACTTGGGAGCTGCTGGAAGACATGAAGGTAGCCCCTCTAGGGAGCAGGGACCTGTGGCACCAGCAGGTCAGGAGACTTGCCAAAGACGTCAGGGAGATCCTGGATGCTGAGTAGGGGCTGTAGGTCTGTGGCCTCATTTCTTCTCTACAGCAGACAAGGTGCTCTTACAAGCGTAGGTGTGTGTGTGGGGGGGGGGGGGAGAGAGAGAGAGAGACATACATACACACACACTGGGCTTCAGGGAGGCCTGAGACAGTCACCTTACTGAGGCACTGTCTTCAAGGCTAAATGCCTGAGCTCTAATCCTGGCCCTGCCCTTCGTTAGCTGTGTTACTCCTGCTTGAGCCTTGAAGCCGTGTTCTTCCTCAGCTTCCTCATC